>NC_048224.1:51261106-51280744 GCF_002007445.2 Ailuropoda melanoleuca
AGAGCACGTGCAGGGGGAGAGGCAGAGAGAGGGAGGGAGAAAGAGAATCCTCAAGCAGGGTCCCTGCTGAGCACAGAGCCCCACACAGGCCTGATCCCAGGACCCTGAGATCATGACCCCAGCCTGAAGTCAGACACTTAACCGACTGAGCCAGCCAGGCGCCCCTAGATAAATAAAGCTTAAAAAAATAATATTTCCTGAATGAAAAATAAATGAGGTAAGTGGTTGTTGAAAGAATGTGTGAATATTGTCACCGAAATGACTTTGAGCAAAAACAGTACCTACAACAACGATGAACGAAGGCTAGCTCAGAAGTAAAAACAAACAAAAACAAAACAGAAAAGCAAACAAACAAAACAAACAAGCAAACAAAAAACCCCAAGTAGCTTGAAAGCTGAAACCAGCCCACATAGTCTTGGCCAGCTGAGGGTTTTCTTGCTTCTCCCGGAAAATTGGAAAGATGTGGCAACTCTGGGTCCACAGCTCACTTGTCAACAATCGGGTGAGTAGTGGCTGCCTTCCTGCTGGGTACTGAGTGTGGTGAAGGCCAGGTAGCAACCACCATTCAAGACATTTGCGCTGTAGCTTGCTGCATTCATTTGCAAAACCTGCCTTGCCCTATGGTACTTGAGGCTGAGTGCCTGGTTTGGCTTTAAGAAGTCTGTATGGTGACTAACATAATATAATAAAAAATCATTAAAAAAAAAAAAGAAGTAGTNAATCATTAAAAAAAAAAAAAAGAAGTAGCCTAAGAACTGATTTCTGCTTTTATATAACCGGATTATTGATTATTAGGCAGAATAGTTAAGGGGCAAGTCTCAGAACATGGTTCATCTAGGAGAACCTGTTCTGTCTGATGAGTGTGTACAATTTCCAGCAAAATCTGGAGATGATGCTGGAGAAAGGTTTTAGGAAACAGGGGAGGGGGGTTCTGTAAATCATTCATTTTGTTCTCCTGTTTTTTTGCCAAAATCCCAGCACAAAGTGTTGTTTTGAATGGAATAAACTAATTCCAGCTTCAGCTCAGCTGTGTGACCCTTGTAGAAAGAGTCACATCACTTCTCTCTGCCTTGGTTTTCCCATTCAGGAAGTGGAATTGATCATATCTACCCAGCAGGGTCATGTGATGCCATTTCATGAATTCTAAAATGTTCTACATATGTAGGCTGCAAAAGCTGAATACTTTCCCCAGTAAAGTAAATAATAAGTTTTTGAAATATATGTTTGTCCTTCGGGCTCAGTGATAGCAATTTTGAATTAATAATTTTCATTTTGAATAAAAGAGAAAGTCCATAGACATCTTTATTCTTTCTAGAAAAATAAATTTGCTTGCCGTAAGAACACACCTAGTGCCAAGATGTCAGTTTCTTATACCATTTTTTATTTTTTTTATTTTTATTTTTTATTTTTATTTTTACTTATTTATTTTTTTTCTTATACCATTTTTTAGTGAAAGGAACCAGGGGTCCTTGGAGAAATGGCAGATTCTAGGGCTGGGGCAGGAAATATGCAAGATGAACCTGAAGCATCATGTGGTGCCAGAAAGTAAGAAAGTGGTTGAAGAAAAACAAAAACAAAAAACAACTCCATTGATGGAGGTATCTCAAGGGGACACAGGAGTCAACTGAAAGCCAGTGATCAAAGCTGAAAAATTTGAGCAACAAAATAAATAAAGTATTATTGGAATATAACTCAAAAATGTAAAATAAATATCCATTACCTCACCAAGTAATATCAACAGTAATAGGTCATGTTGTGAGTATGTACTCTTGATATGATATGATGAAAATGGCCCTTTACCTCTGTGGTCTTCCTTCTCAAAACCCACAGCTACAGTCTAATCATGAGGAAAACATCAGATAAATCCCTAATGAGGGGCATCCTAAAATAGAACTGACCAGCACTACTGAAACAGTTAAGGTCATTATGAACCAAAGAAAGTCCGAGAAGATATTCCATTCAGGAGGAGACTAAGGAGATCTACTATGGAATGGAATGTGCTAGGGGCGCCAGGGAGGCTCAGTGTGTTAAGTGTCTACCTTCAGCTCAGGTCATGGTCCCAGGGTCCCAGGATGGAGTCCCACATTGGCCTCCCTGCTCAGTGGGGAGTCTGTTATCCCTCTCTCTCTTCCCCTCCTTCTTGCTCATGTTCTCTCTCTCTCAAATAAATAAAATCTTTAAAAAAAAAAGAAAAAGAATGCAATGTGCTATCCTAGGTGGGATCCTAGAACAGAAAAAGGTATTGAGCAAAGGACATTTGAATGAACTATGCACTTCAGTTAATAAACTAAACCATTTACTAATAAGCTAAACTCAACTTTAATTGGTTTGTTAACTTTTTCAAATGTACTATAGCAATGTAAGATGTTAATAATAGGGCATACTGGGTGCAGAGCGTATGGGAGCTCTTTATCTTCTCATTTTTTCTGCAAATCTAAAAGCAATCTAAAAAACAAACCCTATTAGGAATTATTTTTAAAATTGCTCATCATTAACTTAAAAAGTCCTGCTGCCATTAAAAACTGAGGTAGATCGTTGGGAAGCTAAGCAAAGGGATATAAAACACACATGACAGGATGATAAAAGGTATTTGGAAAGTAGCATATAGAGTGTGATAGCATTTATATTTTGAAAAATCTGCACACATACACATGCATCTGTACATATAGATACACATACATTTCTACGTCTCTACAAATGCTTTGGTAGAGGCCTATAGACATTTGCAAACAACTGCAGTGACTATTCCTAGGGAAGGATTGGTGCTATAGAGGTATCTGTATTTTTTGGATAATATTTAAAGCCCAATGTTACTTACATATCATAAGACAGATTAATAACATTAATTTTTAAAATGAAAATCTGCTGCCCTCCTCAGTCATAGAAACAGTTCCTGACCCCACGATGGATCCCAGACTTTGTGCCTCAGTCTTCCCTCCCAGGATCAGCGCAATAGGCAGGTCCCTTCCCTACCTCAGATGTCAGCTGGTCATGCTTCCGTCCTTCCTCTTTAACCTTTGCCTTAGAGATTCCAGGATGTTTTGAGTGATTGATATGAAGGATCAGATATGAAAGCTCCTCCAAGAACCCAGTAAAAATTTTACAAGTGATTATCTACCTAGAGTTTTTTATATTTGCCTTTCCTTATTTTCCCAGTTCAAGGGGTTGTCATGAGTTTCTGACCCTGGAATTGTAATAATAATGTTGGCCAACACTTATTTATTCAGCAACTAAATTTATTAGCATCTGGCTAGGCACTGTCTAGGTGCTAGGGATAGAATCAGTGAACAAAACAGACAAAAACCCTCCCTTCATGGGACTTACGTTCTAATGGAAGGAGAACGACGATATTGAAAATATTTATAAGTCACACCTAAAATAAGTGAGTGGTATGAGCTATGGAGAAAGATAAGACAGGAAGTCCTGGGATGAGTTGCAATCTGAAGTAAGTAAATTGGTCAGAGGTGGCTCGCTGATTAGTAATGTTTCAGTACAAACGTAGCTGTCTGAAGAATGATAAATCCTTAGTGAAGTACTTAAGTATGATGTCTTTGAATCCTTGTAATTGCCCTATGAATCAAATATTCTAATGATTCCCATTTTACAGATGGGAACCTAAGTCAAGTGTTCTAATGACTTCCATCTTAAATCACAGCAGTGACGAGGAAGCTGAGGTTTCGAGCAGGGGAGTAATGCGTGCTGAAGCACCGCTAGTAAGGGCAGAGCTGGGTTTGAACTCTTGGAGCCTGGGCCCTTGACCACCACTCTCTGCCTTCCTTAATAGATGAGCTGCCTTTCTATGATGTGGCAGTGCTTTAGATCCCATCTCCCCACTCTTCTGACCCATTAATGAACACTTCCTGCCCTCCAGCTGGTGCTTTGCAAGTCGAGGTGGCCAAGTATGCCCAAGACCAGGAACCCCACCCAAGGCAGACCTATCTTTCTGGTTTGCCCTTTCTCTGCTGCTTTTTTCCTCTGGCCTTCTGACAAGCCTCTCCAAATGGCAGCCCTTTTAGACTTGCTCTTCTAGTCTTTCTCTGCCCTCCAACCTCACACATAAAAAAAAGCCCAGCCCTAGCCAGACCTCACCGCAGTCCCATGGGACTCACTGAGCCTGGCCTGCCCCTCCTTCCTGGAGGGGATGGGAGTGGGGGAATCTGGCAACTCAGCTGTGACAACCTAGGGACGGTTCAGTTTAATGTTTTAATGCGTATTTAAAAGCAAGTTGGTTCTCTTAACTGGCAAGGTCATTAAAAACAAAAAAAGCATGAACACGTTTGGTGTTAATTTTTCCATGTTATCGGTTCTGGGGAAAACACTGGTCATGCTGGCCATTGCGGATGACCTTTCATGAGGCAGAAAGCAGATGGAAGAAGCATGCTGCTCAGAGGACAAAAGGAAACAATGCCTAGAGAGAACAGTGGAAAGGAGAAGTGGAATAAAGATCAGAACTTCATTATCACAAAGAAAATGGTGTGGTTTGCATGTGCTGCATACAACATGCTATAAAAACGAAAGAGGAGTTTAAAACTTGGTTTAGAATTTCCTCACATTTATGGAATACTTAAATTTTTTTTTTTTTTTTTTTGCATGTACCGTCTCCTTTAATGCTGACACCAGCCCTAAGCAGTAGCTACTGTAATTGTACCCACTTCAAAGATGAAGCCTTAAATGCTTAGAGAAAGAAATTCTTCAGGATCACCTGCAAAGCAGGGATTTAAACTCTGGTGTGTATAAAGCTCCAACCCTCAACCACAGTGTACCTGTCTGTCCCACATGAAGACCTCGTGAAGAGCAGGTGGGAGAGATGGTGAAACGGCGAGAAGTTGTACTAATCACTTTACATTAAACATCCCTTGGAGACACAGCCTTTCCTGGGTGCAAATAGTCATCTCTGCCCTGCCCTCTTTTCAGGTCCTTAAAAGAATACCCAGAGAGTAAAATGGTTTCTAACTGGAAGGGGCTGATGGTAAACCACAAAACATTTAAGCATCATTAACAAGTTTTCCTATGCTAGATTTTATTTTGTTTCAATTTTTTTCTCATTTGATGTAGATTACCTTATTATTTTATTTTTAAATTAAAATTTTATTTTTTTCTCAGAGTAAGGGTGCACAGAGATTAAAGGTAAAATAATACTGAAAAGCTTATAATAAAAAGCTCTCGTGTTGTGTTTTCTGTTACTTTCTTCTCCATAATTCTGGTCCTAGGGGGGATATGATTTGGCTACTAAGCCGTGAGACTTTTTTAAAGGCCCACTTTAGTCCCTTTCTCTTCGTTTTGGGTTGTTGTGTGTATTTTCAGTGAAAATTGTGATAATTCACTCTACAGTATTTCAGATGAATGGTTGTTGCCAGAGAAATATGAAAATGCACTATCTCAAGCCTGCATGCCTCTCTTTTTTTGGAAATAAAAATTTTATTTTTTACCAAAGTTATACGCAAGATTTGTTTAATAAGCCAAAATAGTTCCAGCTCCTAGTCTGGTGTCTGCTACATCACAGCAGATCTGTCCTCAATAAATGAGGGAAAATCGCAACCATTTTGCACTGACGGGAAGATCCCCGTGGTGCATGATAGCTCGGCAGCATCTGCTTCTTCCCCTCTTGGATACAAAGCGGGCAGAGTCAACTTTATAAATCCTATTACAAAAACGGGCATCTATCCCCAAAGTGTGCATAAGAATGCATGCTTTCTTAGAACATCTGAGATAAGTGATGAAATACCAAATGAAGCACATTTTTTATTTCTTGCAGTTTGAATAGGGTATAAGAATGCATTTCCTTTTTAGCAGGATCCTAGGACGGGCCAAATACCTAACTATGGAAATGCTCACACATCCCACAATGCGAGTTGACATGAAAGACTTTGCTTCCTCCTGAACAAGAAACCCCCAAAGCCTTTCGTTGCATGATTGAAGGTGCCAGGGCTCTTCGGTCACTGGATAATATGTGGTGTTTTGCATCGCGAGGGCCGTACAGAGTGCGCGCCTGCTCTGCGCAGTGCAAAATCGCTGCGGCTACCCCGGAGGATCTTCCTAATCTGGACACGTCTGATCCGACAATGGCACCGTTTTCAGTGATTGGGCTATTGTTCTAACTAAAATGCTAAAGGTCTTTAAGGTGATTTTTGTTCCTCTGATTTTATGGCCTGCATATTCATTTTTAGTTTTCATTATCTAAGTATAGAAGATATGGTATAGGATCTGAACCTTTTTTGAAATTAATTGCATTGTAAATCAAACATATTTCTGTAGAATGCACTTACTCATCATTAGCATGCGAGAGTTTCCAGTAAAATATCTTTAGTATTATTTTTATTATTAACATATTTACACTGTCACTCCAGCCCAGCACCCTTTGTGAATCTGTTTTTAAAATAAATATGACCTGATACCAGAGTGATTGGTGCAATAAAAATGCTTGATGTGAAATTAATCAAATATGGTCGGGTTCAATTTATAAGGGACACATTAAGAAAAATTATTTCTTGTTCGGGTATGCCACTCTAGTGAATCAAGCAGAGCTGTGTATATTTCAGCAAGATACATGTAAAATCTATTCATTCAACAAACATTTATTATGCATTTACTGTGTGCATCACAGGGGATAAAAATCAAGCTGAGCAAACAAGAAATTCACACATGAAACAACTGAAGACTGTAAGCAACTGCATAATTGTGGAATATATGTTGAATATCCCAGGATTCCAGAAACAAAAGCTTAAGTAGCCACGGTGTAGTGCCCGGGTTAAGGGTGTGGGCTTCTGGATTTATTTCAGTTTTTTTCAGGAAGTGGTCATTAATTTTTGTGTGAAAAAATGAGAGCAGAGAGGCATAATTCATTGTGAAGATAGGTTTTATATTCTGTATATGTGAAGGAAATAAATTTCTAATGGAATAAAATAAAGAGAACAGAAAAAAGAAAAAAACCCGGCTTGGTCTTCAGAGTCAGACAGATGTGGGTTCAAATCCTAGCTCTGCTGGGTGACCTTGGGCAAGTTCTTTCATTTTGTTGAGCCTTGTTTTTCTTATCTATAATATGGAGATGATAACATATTTCTCTTAGAATTGTTGTGAGAACTAAGTGAGACAATGTCCTCAGACAGCATTCACAAAATGTGTTGTCATAGTAGGGCTGGAGACCTTGGAGACCACATTCCAGGTGAAGGAGACTGTATGGACGAAGGCAAGAAATTGGGCTGGAAACCAAGCATTCCACTCACTCCTAGAGATGGGGTTATGCTTTCTTCCTACTAAAGCCAGTTGGGTAGAGACAAGCCAAATATTTGTCAGAGAAGTAGATGAGAGGGCTTGAGGATGATTTCTCTATCCTTAAGGTGGCTTCACGATGAAGAATTTCTAGACAAAACACTGGAAGCATCCTTGAAGAACATCTGCAATCACCAAGCCTTAGCAGAATGGAATGCAGGAACCAAAATGGAAGCATTGTGAAAGCTGGGGCTTCTCCTGCCTTCTTTGTCACTGTACCCTACAGCCTAGCACAGGGCCTTGTCCAAGGGAAGCTATTGATAACTATTTGATGAATGAATGAATAAACCCCTATGTTGTGTAAAATACAAACTACCATTTACCTGCTAGCAGTGCAACCTCAATCCCTGTGTTTCCATGCCCTCAACTGTAAAACAGGATAAAAGTACCTATCGACCTCACAGTGCTGTTATGAACATCAAATCCACTAATGTTTGTAAAGTGCTAAGAACAGGGCCTGGCACATGGTCAGTTTTATATCAGTGTTTAAATAAAAAACAAATATCACTGTTAAAGGATAGCGTGAGGATTAAATAAGAAAATGCTTGAAGAAAACAAGTATTTGTGGCGGGAAGTAGAGAAGGAAGAACCTGCTAGACCATGTAATGAACCCACCCCGAGCAGGCTCGGGAGTACCCAAGCCCAGACCCAACCGGATCTGATGAATCTAGGATTTGAGCCAGCATACAGAGGCCTGGGGGAACCCTGGACCTCCTTGTCCTCCTGCTGTCATCTCCCTCTCCCAAACCCACTGGTCAGATTATACCCTTAGTCCAAGACTCTGACCTGGGCCCCACACTGCCAGCCCTGCCAGCCCACACTACTCCAGGGTTTTACATGGCCGTAACTTATCTTTGTACTCACAGCCAATAGCTGAAGTCTTATTTCCATTGAGATAGAATATCTCCCCAACCATTCCAACCCTCTTCCCCTTCCTTCTCAGAATGAAAATGCTGCTTCCTTTTTTGGATCACTGCTTCCCAGAAATCCTATTGCCTTCACCTACCAGAAAAGACCTCTTTTATTTATTTGACAGAGAGAGACATAGCGAGAGAGGGAACACAAGCAGGGCGAGTGGGAGAGGAAGAAGCAGGCTTCCCACTTAGTCGGGAGCCCAATGCGGGGCTTGATCCCAGAACTCTGGGATTATGACCTGAGCCGAAAGCAGATGCTTAACGACTGAGCCACCCAGGCGCCCCTAGAGAAGACCTCTTGGCTTCAACTCAAGATGGGTTGGATCAGGGAGGGTGCCTGGATGGTTCAGCCACTTAAGCATCTGACTCGATTTCAGCTCAGTCATAATCTCAGGGTCATGGGATCAAGCCCAGTGTGGGTGTGGAGCCTGCTTGGGATTCTCTCTCCCCCTCTCCCCTCTCCCTCACTCCCACCCCAACCCCTGCTCATGGTCTCCCTCTCTCTCTCTCAAAAAAAAAAAAAAAAAAAAAAAAAAAAAAGAAAAGAAAAGGATGGGTTGGACCAGGGTTCACCATGCCCATTGGACATTATTGTTCAGATGGTTGCTGACCCTCCTTGGCACTAGCCTCCAAATTAGTCAGTCCACTGAGCCCAAGTTCTGCCAACTCATTGATTCATTCACCTATTCACAAATTAATTCACATATTCATTTAACTAATGGTAACTCAGTGCCTCCTCTACACCCAGCACATAGGGCTGGGGAGACTGAGATCATTCACACAGTGTCCCTGCACTCAGAGAGCTCATAGCCTAATCAGGGAAAGAGATCACTGACAACATGGGGGTAATTAAGTGCAAAAAAGAGAAATATACACAAGGTAGGAGAGAGAGGGAAGAGATTTACTCTTATCTGGGAGAATCAGAGAAGCATTCCCAGAAAAGTGACATCTGAGATGGATTCTGAAGGAAGAACCAGATAAACAGAACCAAGTCAGACAGGGGTGGGGAGGCACAGAGGGATCAGAGCGAGGAGTAGGGCTGAACAATAAGATAGGGGAGAGGCCTGGAGCAGAGGGCAGAGGCCAGACAATGGAGGGAGTTGAACATGGGGCCAAGACTTAAACTTTGTATTTTTGGTAAAAGAGAGGAGGGGGGGGATCCTGTGTTGTGCCTCCCCGGCCCAAGCAATCCCTCTTCACTGAAGGGTTTGTTGCCCTGGTTGTAGGGAGCGCCACCTAGAGGCAGTCTTCAGCTGTCAGGTCCCTTTAGGAATTGTCTCCGCTGTGGAGAACCACCTCACTCAAGGTCATGCCCTTCCCCGGCAGGGAAGCAGGTGGGTGCCAGAATATAAAGGCCCAGGTCTCTTTACCTAACTCAGGACAACTCTGCAGAGCCATTCCAGTTCCCATGGAGTCCACCAACACTGTCATTAGTTCTACACTGAAGCTCAGCTTTCCCCCTGCTCCCTCCTGCTTTCTCCCCCTTAGGAATTGCTACCAAAGACAGCATCACCCTGGGCATGAACCCCATCCTCTCCACTTTCTCAGAGCTTTATTCATCGGGTTCCAGCTCTCTGTTTCTCCTACTACAAGCTCCTACTTATGAGGCATTTAAACATTTTCAGTCTCTTTCAGATCCCCTTCAAGTCCCCAACCCTACATTGCCCTCCAGCTCCTGCCCTTCCTCTCCTCTGTTTGACAGCTGAATTTATCCAAAAAGCTGTCTACTAACCACCCCCCTGTTCTGCATTTCTCTCACCGTTCATTCCTCTGACTCTATCAAGCTTCTGCCACACCCCTCAACTCCACTAAGACATTTCTCACTAGGGCGCCAACGCTCACGTCATTAAATCCAGGGAACACCTCATAGACCTTCACTCAGTTCATCTGTTGACCTCTCTCTCCTTAAAACACTCTCGGTTTCTGTGCTGCTGTGCTTTCCTAGTCTCTCTCCCACCGCCAAGTGTCCTATTGGGCTCCTTTGTTCTCCATCTGTCCCTAAGTTATTGGTGCTCTGTCACGGACCCTCATTTTTCTCACTGCTCACAATCTCCCTGTGTGATCTCGTTAACTGTCACGACTGCTAATACCACTGAGATGTTAATAATTCTTAAACCTCTCCTTCTGGTCCACACCACTCTCCTGAGGTTTAGAACCCCGGGTGCCCACTGCACATCACCCCTGGTCCTTCTGTGGGCTCCATAGGCTCCATGGGCACAACTGAACTCATCCTCCTCTCCTCAAACCTCCAGCTCCCCTCAGTGTCTCTGCCTCTGCCTTTCCCCCCTTCTTCCCAGCCAGGTTAAATAGGCCCCCCTGATCACACCCCGCCCAGCTCCATATTGGAGCTTAGCCCTCTTCCTTAACTCCTGAGGCAGATGTACACACGATTCAAAATTAAACCATCTGCCAGCATCCAGGTTGTAGCGGTCCAGTCAAGACTCTAGGGCTCTTGAGTGACTCTCAGACACCATGAGAAAGAAATTAGAAAGACTTCAGAACCCTGGGAGATGTCCAGCTCCCTGCCCACTCTCTCCCCAACCTTCACCCCTTCCCAGGCCACACCCTTTCTCCTTTCCCTGAATGTTCTGTTTACAAGTGGCTTTCTCTACTTCTCCCCATGCTGTTAACTCAACATGACTGAACCAGGGGTCTGGAGGTTATATCCCCAATTCAAGTAGTCAGCAGACAAATCAGGGTCTTCCAGGTGCAAAGGGCAAGTCCCCAGAAGAGAGGCCGATTGGTTGAGCTCTGGGCAAATGCTCATCCCTGGTCCAATAAGCTAAGGCCAGGAGGGTTGGGCCTTGGGGTAGGAAATGTGGGTTTGAAAACCCATGGGGGTAGGTGTGAGGTTCAAGAGGAAGTGAAGTCTTTTG
The DNA here is from genome assembly GCF_002007445.2 of Ailuropoda melanoleuca. Taxonomy (NCBI): domain Eukaryota; kingdom Metazoa; phylum Chordata; class Mammalia; order Carnivora; family Ursidae; genus Ailuropoda; species Ailuropoda melanoleuca. Next base: position 51,272,166 of record NC_048224.1, read on the forward strand.
CTAGGCAACTATCTAAAACGTGATTTTTACTGCCCTGAATCATCACAGTTGTCCGAAATTCCTGCGCATTATAAAATTTAGTCTTAGGCAAATATCTAACCTGTTCTGCCTGTATGTCTAACTTATGGTTTGGTGTACTAATGAGCAATAACATAGTAGGAAGAATGGTATAAGGAAAATAATCCATGAGCTCATTTCTAAAAAATAAAATCTTAAATATACACTTGAACAGTATTTTCCCCTGTAACACAAAATTATTACTTATAGTAATAAAAGGCCTTATGAGTCCATTTTAATTGTTTCTGTATTAAAATCTGACATAGACATTCAAAATGGGTGATAATCAAAAACATCTAGTTGCTTCTGACAGAAGCAAGTTTATAACCTGTGTATAAGTTCTTAGAAAATAATATCACCAGAAAATCTTTGATGTTCCCCTTATGGGTAAAAAAATAATAATTTTGGAAAATTTATTTTCAGATCAGCATATTGGAGCATAATTCTTAAAGAAACTTTTACTTTAAATGTTTTATTGTAAGCCTAGAAAAGAAACAGGACTAGGAGATGACCTAGTGTTGACAAGAAGCTGGTGAGAGAAAAAGAAATATACTGTGGGACCACTTGTTTTTAAGAAATGAAACTCTGGATTTATGCACCAGTTTCAAAAAATCTCTCTAGGCACACTGTTCAGAAGCTATTTGGATCTTGTCTGAAGTTTTTAGTATGTTTCAAATACAAGCAGTTTCCTTGTTTCAAGACAGCGATTTTTTGATACTCTATGTATTCATTTATTTAACAAAATAGTTTCCAAGCATCAATTATATATAAGGTATCGCTCAGGTGTTGAATGTCAAAAGATCTTTTCTTCAAGGAACGGAATATATAAGATACATTTCTAGAAGTCATATTAAAAGGTATGTATTACTGCACATCAAGAGGTCCCTGGTTCATATCCGGATGCCCCCTCCTAAACAAACAAACAAACAAATGGTACGTATTTACCTTTATGCACTGTTGGTTGGAATGTAAAATGGTACAACTTCTATGGAAAACAGTAAGGCAGTTCCTAAAAAAAAAAAAAAAGAATAGAATTGCTATATGATGTAGCAAGTCCACTTCTGGGTATGTGCCTGAAGCCACTGAAAGCAAGCACGTGGACACCTATGTTCACAGCAACATTATTCACAATTGCTAAAATGTGGAAGCACCCCAAGTGTCCATCCATGGATGAATGAATAAACAAAATGTGGAACATACATATAAGGAAATATTATTCAGTCTTAAAAAAGAAAGGGATTCTGACGCATACTAGAACATGGATGAAACCTGAAGACGTCATGCTATGTGAAATAAGCCAGAAAAAAAGGGACAAATGTTCTATGATTCTACATATGTGAGGTACCCAGAGCCATCAAATTCACAGAGACAGAAAATAGAATGGTGGTTTCTGGGGACTGGGGAAGGAGAGGGGTTTGGTATTTAATGTGGACAGAGTTTCAGCTTGGGAAGATGGTTACGTACCAATGCGAATGTGCTTAATACCACTGAACATTTAAAACGTATGCACATTTTATCACAGTTTAAAATAAGGTAACATTTATAAGAACCCAAGTGATACTGGGGACTCAATAAGGAAGGATTTACTTCCTCTGGGGGCTTGTAAGAGACTTTCTTGAGGTGACTTTAGAGCAGGGAGGCAACATGTACAGTGGAAAGGGTCAGAAGTCTCCAGTGCCAATTCCACTGTCACTTTTTTTTTTTTAAATAATGGCGTGACCTTGGACAAGTGACATAACCCATCCAAAAGCAGTATAGCATGGGGGTTATTTACGACCTGTTTGAATCGTAGTTCATTTACCAAGCCGTGTGAACTAGGTCAAGTTATTTGACATCATTAGGTCTCAGTTTCTCCAACTATGAATGGGGAGGTTAATGCCCAACTCACAGTGTCATGAAGGTTTAACTAGACGAACCTTTAGCATGGGGATACACAAACTAAGTGCTCAGTAAGTGTAAACTGCTATTACTTTCTGAACCTTATCTATAAAATGGGGTTAATATTACTCGTCTTAAAATAGTTGAGTTATTTGAAGATCATTAAGACAAAGTATGTGAAAGAAGTTGAACAGTATTTTTGAAGAAGGATAATATTTGGGCATGCATTCCCATTAAAGGGAACAGCGTGACCAAAAGGCAGGAGGCCAGAAAGTGCGGGGCAATAGGGCCGTGATGAGAGCATTGAATGTATGAGAAAGAATAGTGGGAAATAAAACTGGAGAGATAGAACTAGGGTAGTTTATGGAGGGCCTTGAAGGCCTGGCCAAGAAGCGTATTGCAAAGGTAGACCCCATGGAACGTAAGTGAGAGAAAGAGGGCAAGGATCACGCCATGATTTGACTCGTCATTGAGAATTAAATTTGGAGGATGGGTGAGGCTGCCTTCAAGATGATGCACATCTTTGCCCATATGAACCCTCCACCTCCACACACAAGATGCCTGTCTTAGGTTGGGCTGCTATAACAAAATACCATAAATGGGGTGGTTTACACAATGGACATTTATTTCTCCCAGTTCTGGAGGCTGTCACCTTTGATTGCAGCCTCACAAGAGACCCTAAGCCAGTGGCACCCAGCTAAGCTGCATCCAAATTCCTAACACACAGAACCTTCGTCTAAGATAATGAATGTTTGTTGTTTTAAGCCAATGAGTTTTGGGGTAATTTATTATGCAGCAATAGATAATTAATGCAGAGCCCAATAAGACTTGCCCTCACTTCAGATGCCAGCCAAAGTTCAAGGTTCCCCAGACCACCTGCACTTCTCAACTGGCTACAGACTTGGGTATTCCCTCAGGTTCAATAATTCACTAAATGACAAAGAACTCTGAAATGATTATAGTTTTATGACAAAGGATATAAATCAGAACCAGTCAAATGAAGAGACATGTAGGTCAAGGTCTCAGTGGGTCCTGAATGCAGAGCTTCCATGCTCTCTCCTTGTGTTGTCATAGCACATAATTTTTCTGTTGTATCAATGTGTTCCCCAATCAGGAAGCTCCACTTAGCTTTGGTGTCCAGAGTTTTTATTAGGGTTTCATTACATAGGCATGATTGGTTGGTTCATTGCTCACATGATTGAACTCAATATCCAGCGTCCTTGCCATCCTGGGAAAAGGAAGTGGCTGAAATCCCCAACCCTCTAATTACATGGTTGGTCTTTCTGGTGGTCAGTCTCCATCCTGAGTCTTCTTGTTAGCATAAACTCAGGTTTGATCCAAGGGGTTCATGAATAACAGAGACACTCCTCTCACTTGGGAAACTGCAAAGGTTTTAGAAGTTACGTCCTAGGAACCCAGGGCAAAGATCAGGCAAATTTTTTTATTAGATAACATCTTCCAACCTGTAGGAGCTCCTACTATGTATCAGGCACTATGCTAGGCTATTCTTCCCTTCATTATTCCTTTATGTAATTATAGTGTTAGATCAACTTTGCTGCAAGTAGCAGAAAGCCCAAACCAATAAGAATATAAAAATAGGAATTAAATTTTCTCACATAACTAGAAACCTGGGAGTAAGCAATTACTGGTTGTGTTCAGATGTCAACAATGTCTGCAGGCACCTAGGCTTTTCATGTCTTTCTGCCCCACTTACCATGTTTATTTTTGTTTTTAATAATGTTTTCTTTTGGATATTTATAGAGAAATGAGTAGTACAGAGTTCTCTAATATCTCCCACCCTATTCCCCTATTATTACCATGTTAATATGGTGCATTTGTTACAATTAATGAACTAATAGCGATGCATTATTATTAACCAAAGTCTATAGCTTATTCAGATTTCCTCAGTTGTTACCTAATGACCTTTTTTCTGTTCCAGAATCCAATCCAGGATACCACTTTTAGTCGTCATATCTCCTTAAACTCTTCTTGGTTATGATGGTTTATTGCATATTTTTTGTTTTTGGTGACCTTGACAGTTTTGAGGAGTACTAGTATTTTACAGAATATCCCTCAATTGAAATTTGTTTAATGTTTTCTCATGATTAGACTGGGATTATGGGTTTGGAGGAGGGAGACCACAGAGATAAACCACCAAATTCTGTTGATTTTTATCCTCATCTTGTCACCTCATTATCACAAGATGGCTGCCACTACTGCTCCAGAATCAGAATCACATTCAAAGAGGGAAAGCAGCATAAGGAAGGAGAAAAGAGCCATGTCTGTCCCTTACTTTTAATAGGAAAGTCATCCCATCATCCCTGTGTCTTGACAAGCTCAGAAGGCAGGGGATAGGATGTTCATAGTTGACTTAGTCCTTCACGGAAACTGAACACATTGCTGTGGGGATAAAATCACAGTTGTTGTTTTTTTAAAAAATATTTTATTTATTTATCTGAGAGAGAGTACAAGCAGAGGGAGCAGCAGAGGGAGAGGGAGAAGCAGGCTCCTCGGTGAGCAGGGAGCCCAACACAGAACTCGATCCCAGGACCCTGAGATCATGACCTGAGCTGAAGGCAGACGCTTAACTGACTGAGCCACCCAGGCACCCCTAAAATCACAGTTCTATCAGCATGGAAGGGAGTGGGCAAGCAACTGACAGTGTCAGGTCCAAGTGCTTACTGTGTATGCAGCTGCATTGTATTAGGTGCTCTGAGGGATGAAAGGACAGAGAGATGGGGCTTTCTAGCAAACTTTCCAGAAATTATGTATTTCAATAGATATTCTCTTTTAAGGACTTCATTGTAGAAGGGTGCACTGTTATCCCACTGATTCTTTGGTTGCTCGAAGACAGCCTCAGAAGATGCAGATTTGTCACATGTCACATGTGCTAGCACTGTAAAGACCACTTCTAAAGAGTCATTTCTATAGTGACGGAGCAATGATATGTTTGGGAGTAAGTATCTAGTCAGTTTCTCCAAAGTGACATCTTTCTTAGATGTCCAACTCTTGTCGTTGTTGATTTTTTTTTTTAAGTCTAATCAACCATGTTATAGGCACACCTCAAAATACCTTGCCCTTAACATGCTTATGAACTAGATGAGAAAGCTAACAGGTGAATTGAGAGCAAACAACACAGGACTATTTAGTATGGTAGTAAATTACATATTTCAGGCAATATATTCTGAGAGTTTAGAGCAGATGAAGATCAGCAAAGGTAGGCATGGCAGGAAAGGTGGGCAGTGAGGCAAAGTCCTAGGTGGCCATGGAGGATAGCCTGGCTGGGCTTCGGTCTACATTTTCATCCTTCATTGCCATGAGACCTGGATTCCTCTAAAAGAGCTGCTTATCTTCTTTGTATTAAGTACTAATTACCTACTTTCATTAATTTACAGTTTACCTGTTAAGGTCTTGTGATTTTTACTTAGTAACCTTGATTAAATGACTTTTTAAAATTTTTCAAAAAGATTTCTATTTCTTTATTTGACAGAAAGAGAGAGAGAGAACAAGCAGGGGCAGCAGAGGGAGAGGGAGAAGCAGGCTCCCCTCTGAGCACGGAGCCCAAGGGGGAACTCTATCCCTGATTATGACCTGAGCTGAAGGCAGACGCTTAGCCAGCTGAGCCACCCACGTGCCCCTAAATGACGTTTTTTTGCACAGTGCTTAATAAGGCGGGCTTTGCAGCCACACAGATCAAGATTTGAATCCAAGGTCCAGCACTTACTGGCTTTGTGGTCTTGTGTTAGTTCCTTACCCTCTCATTCTGTTTCCTTGTTCAGTAATAACCTGACCTAGACAGGGCTGTTGTAAGACTGAAATAAGATTGAAATAAGGGGAACATAGAGCACATTGTCCCACCCCGAGAGTGCTTGATAATGGCATCTGCTGTGAAGATCACTACATTGATGACAGAGGCAATGGTGATGTTAATATAAACCCATGGAAGGGGATGGATATGAGAGAGCCCCTACTTGGTTTTCACCATTTTGTCACTGTTAACTTTACATGAATGTACACTCACCAAGAGTAAATTACATTTCCCGTGACTTTTTAATAATCACTGCCTTAGAAAGAGCAAAGATGGATTCAGGTACTTAGGGAGGTTCTATTCTATTATCTGTGAAGGCACCAAACCACGTGACTCAGATTGCTGCGTGGGAGACAAGGCAACATCCTACATGAGAAAACTGGCAAAGCCACAAGAGATCTTGGAACATGTGCAATTAATTGCCACTGTTTATTGGGGCTTGGAAACTAATCTAAAAGAATTTATACTTTAAATCAATGGTGACTCTCAATGAGCCTATGAGGGAATCCTTGCTAGGACCCTCTGGCTTTTACTGCAACTCATATTGATAATAACAAAAAGAGAAACCTCCCGAGCAGAAGGTCAGTCTAAGCCAATCATTTAATGCAGAAATATGATACCAAATTTCCATATCACTGAATGACCATGGGTTTAGAGGTGTGTGGCATAAAATAGCTGCGGGTGTTAGACATTTAACAAGTTGTTTTGTTCCTAATTGCTGGCATTTGCTTAACTGTTTTCTTAATTCTAATTTATGTTTTTATGTTCCAGTTTGTTTACATAGCCCATCGTTCCCAATTGCCTTTATTTGCTTAAGTGTTTCTTTAATTTTATTTACATTTTTATATATGTTGCTTTGCTTACATAACTCATTGTTTTGGAGAGGGCTAGAAATAACCATAAATCCCCATTGCTAATTAGCTTCATCCTCATGACTGATTAGTCAAGATTATGAGCCTTGAAGAAGGGCAGGAAGGTGGCCTGATAGTGAGTCACAGGATCAATGAATTTTAGAGCTGGAAGGAATTTAGAGCTTAAGGCATCTTTCAGATAGAATTCCCTGGTTTTACATCTTTAGCATTAGAGAATTGCGAGAAAGATTGGCTGCTTGCTCTTGTTCCTTTATGCAAAAATGTAGAAGGATTTGGTGACAGCTTTTGAAAAACAAGTTAAGAATATAGAGAAAGGCCAATCAATGATGACTATGAGTAACCCATAATGGGGGCTTGAAAGAAGAATCAGAAACTTGACATATGAATGGGCTATAGAAGAGCAGGGAATATTAATGAACATGAGGGGGCTTCTTTGGAAGTAAGCAGAGTGGATTGTTTGGAACTCCCTCTCCAGCAGCTGTGCAGTTTGTAAAGATTTTTAGCTTGCCTAACTGTAAGGTTAGCTATTAGCTTTGCAGTGGGGAGTATTTAAAAGTACACACAACATATGAAGGAAAGAACCTGGAACCAAGTAGCCTGCTTCATTCCAAGAATCCATCTGGCATGTAAAGAACTGCTTGTCCTACATTAAACCCTGCAGAGTAAGAGCCATTTTTCATATCTCATACCCCTATTTTTGGTTTCAAATAAGACAGCTTACTGAGTTTGGGGAAGGAACAAGACTTTTCAGAACTGCCTAACCAAAGGACCCATCTAGGATGAGCTCCGTGAATCTCAAGTGGAGAAAACATGTTGAAGCTGTTTGGGAAATCAGGTTAAGAGAAAGCTCAAGCGTCCACAAGAGCCAGAAGTCTAGATCCCTAAATAACGTGAGCCTTAGTCATTTGTAGACAGAGAACAACGAAAGAAAAGGTGTTATGGGTATGAAAATCTATGGCTGGGGTCCCCGACATTAGATGATTCATGGTGATGGGGTAAGTTGATAAGTGAAATCCAGTCTATCCTTAAGTAAACATATCTTTGTAATAAAGAGCTCGTTTTTGCAGCTTTGGTCCATCTGGAGGCAGCTAAAAGCAAACCCTGCCAAAGGAGTAATCCCTGGATTACCAAGAATTGCAGAGTGTGTGAAGTGTAGTAAGGCTTGAACTGGTCCTGGATGTCAGGCCCTTTCCCTCCTCCCGGAGCCACTTCCCTCTGACACATTTTCTTATGCTCCCCTTTCAAGAAGTGTATGGCACTCAGATCCACTCAAAGCCAACATGAAGCATGTGGGCACAACAGGCTCCCACCTTACCTGGTCACCTCTTGAGGGACAGCGCAAGGCCTGAGCGCTGGCGCCAACTCTGAGCAGCGCCCTCTCGGTTACTATGGTGATCCCGGCAGGGGCGGGGCCACCATCCGCCGCTTCCCCGCCTCTGCCCAGGACATTTCGAACGCTCCAATTGGGACAGCGTTTTCTTGCCTCTGTCCCGCCCCGTTCGGCTCTTAGCGCAATACGATTGGCCTGGGACGGGCAGCCGGAACCCTGAGGGTACCACCTCCTGACGGGAAGAGCGGGAAAATGTACCAGGCGCTGTCCTAGGCGTGAAGCTCGCGGCGCTGCGGGGAAGCACATGGGTGGCTTTGGAAAGAGTTGCCCCGTGTCCCGTACACATCTCCTCGCACCCCTGACTGTTAACATTAGAGATCAGGAGCCGGAGTGCGGGCACAGCGTTTGCAGGCCGGGGCGGCCTGTCCCGCGGGCCGAGGACTCGACCGGGGGTGAGGATCCGGTGGCGCGCTCTCGGGCGCTGGGGAGCAGAGGCCAGAGAGGGCGGGCCGCAGCTCGGGGGCGGTGCCAGTGGCAGCGGCGGGAGGCGCAAAGCCCAATGAGCGCGCGCACCGCCCTCGGGGGCGGAGCGTGCGGAGCGCTCCCCGCCCTCCCTCTCGCCCCCGCCCCTCCC
>NC_048224.1:51281152-51291152 GCF_002007445.2 Ailuropoda melanoleuca
CTCCCCCTCTTTCTTCTCCTCCCTCGTCGCCGCCGCCGCCGCTGCCGCCGCCGCCTCAGCCTTCGCCTCAGCCGCCGCCGCCGCCCGCTCCCGCCCGCGCGCGGCGGGATGGACGATCAATCCAGGATGCTGCAGACTCTGGCCGGGGTGAACCTGGCCGGCCACTCGGTGCAGGGGGGCATGGCCCTGCCGCCTCCCCCGCACGGCCACGAAGGGGCGGACGGCGACGGCAGGAAGCAGGACATCGGCGACATCCTCCACCAGATCATGACCATCACCGACCAGAGCTTGGACGAGGCGCAAGCAAAGTTGGTGTCGTCTCATTAAGCATCTTTTGTGTGTGTGCGGGAGCCGGGCCCGCGGCCGAGTTGGGGCCCGGGGTGGCGCCCGGGGCAGGGGCCTCAGCCCTGGGCAGGGAACTTTATCCGCAAACCGGCCGCCAGCCCGGGCCTCGGGGGGACTTGCCCGCACCCCTCGACGCGGGCGAGAGTCCGCAAAGTTGCTCTCGGGGCTCGGGACGGACTTGGTGCCACGCGAATTTTGTGGTTTTCTTGCCCTCCCCGGTCCGGCCCTCTCTCAGCCCGGCCCCCTCCCACGGATTCAAACCTCCCGCCTGGACCCTGGGCACGCCGCCCTGAGAGGGCCCCGGGCCGCACTTGCGGGAAGTGCAACTTTCTCCTCCGGCCCGGAGTCGCGGCTCCAGGCTCCACTTGGCCGCGGGACGACCTCGCGGTGCGGGCGGCCGCGCCAGCCGGGAGGGCGCGGGGCGATGGGCGGTTCCCTGGCGGGTCCGGGTGCGGGCGGCCAAGTTCTCGGGGAAGGGAGGGCCGCCTCGCAAACTTTGCCGAGCTGTCACCGCCCGCTGGCCGCAGTCGGCCGGTCGCGGGCGCCGCGCCCGCTCCCCCTATGGAGGGCAGATGCGGGAGCCCCTCCGCGCCGTCCCCTCCCCCGGGTCGCCGTCGTCTGCCCCGCTATCTAGGCTCCCCGCGCGGGTTCGCGCCCTGCGGTCGCCGAGGCAGCTGCCTGCCGGGCAGATGGGTCGCGCCTCGTTCGGGCTGGAGCTTTAGCCGCCGTAGCTTGCGGGCTGTCGCTAACTAGTCAACTTGAGTTTCTGTTGACTTGCCGTGGTTCCAAGGAGCCTTCCAAAATAGAGGGCCGGAATTAAATCTTGGGTCTAACTTAAAGGAAGGCGCCATATTATTCCATAGGTGATGCTAATACCTTTGTGTTTTGCTATTTGTTTTTTAGGAAACATGCCCTGAACTGTCACAGAATGAAACCCGCGCTCTTCAGCGTCCTGTGTGAGATCAAAGAGAAAACAGGTAAGAGGCTGCGCCCGGTAGTGGGCCTGGAGACCCCCGAGGTGGGGTCAGAGCTACTCCTTCCACTCTCCAGTTGAGAGCTGCTGCTTTTGGGCACCGCCATCTTTGATCATTCTCTCCTTCCCACCTCCTGGTCTTGAGAAAAAACTGCAATAAATCTGGAGTCGATTTCTCAGTTCCGCTCCTGGTATAAAATGAAGTGTAGATGCGGACGGGGCTGGGTCGCTGTCCCCAGGCGGCCGCCCCTGGCTGCAGGCAGGGCGGGGGGGGGGGGGGGGGCCNGGGGCGGCCCGGAGCGCCGGCCGCCCTCTCCCACTCCTTTTCGCCTTGTTTGTATGTCAGTTTTTAGAAGGAGCAACGGGAGACTGGATGCCAGGGACCGAGTCCCCGGGAGAAGCATCGCCCGAACTTTGTTTTACTTAGACAGTCCAAGCTTCAGCTCCACAGATAGAAGAACAGATGCAATTGAACAGACTCCCGCAGGATGTTTGAATTAGTCTTTTAGTTGGGAAGGCTACTTCTAAGAAGCAAGAAAGGGTAATGACGTGTTTAGGCATATACAATGTATTACATCTATTACTACTTTCATTAAATTTTATGCTTGAAGTAATTACATTGCAAATATGTTTAGTATATTTTATAAAGTAGAAAAAGCTTCACATTAGCAGGTTAAACAATTTTTGAAGTGTTCAAGGCAGGGAACATGAGAAGACAGGTTTTACAGAAGTGCTGGAATAAAAACTACAAAAACAGATTTCTGGTAATTCATTTCAATTTAATTTTCTTGTTAGACTTTTTAAAATTAAAGGTATTTTAGCCTTGAGATGATAGTAGGAACTCAAGTGGAATTAGAAATTTAATTTAGATCCTTTAGTTCAGATTTGGCATTATCTGCCCTGTATATGGCAAACAAGTGCATTAAACAAGCTTTACTGTTGATTTGTGTGTGTGTATGTGTGTGTGTTAGCTATAAGGTATTTTAAAGTTGCTGTTTTTTAAGTTGAGGCAAAGAAGAGAAAGTTAAAGTCCAGGATATAGCAATATTCAATATCCAAGTGATGCTATTTAAGATTAAAAGTCATTGTGTTTAAATTGAGTGCACAAATGATGGCACACTGACTATAGTTGTTAGTTGGTAGGGGAATTGTTCTCCTTTTTAAACATATTTTTCACTCTGCAATGCTATTCTGATTCTAAAAGCAATCAAGAGAAAGTGATGGATTATTGCTGCCTATTAAAATATATGTTAAAACCATAATTAACAGAAAATACCGAGATCCTTAAAGAGTAGTTTTTCTGCTTTTCATTCATATAGTATTCATGGTTTGTAAATGTCGAGTGATTCTTTTAAAGATGTATTTTACATTTTGAAAACCACAGGCATTTTAAATTACTAACTTACTCTGTGTCGATTTTTAGCTACCTTTAGGAAACATTGTGATTTAAAATGGTAGATAATTTTTATCTGACTATAAATTAAGACATTAGGCATTAAATCTTGAAGATTCTTAGTTTAGAAGCCTAAAAGCGTACAATTCTCAGTAAATTATGTTGCTTAATGTCCAAGGATTTTCTTGCTATCAGGGCTCCACTTCAGTTTCTGCTGACAGCTAAGCACTGGGGTATTGACTATGTTGTGAATATTAAGATTGATTCAACTTACACGGCATTATATTACTAGGGAGACAGGATTGATATTCTTCCCCTATCACCCCCTTCTCGCTATTTGTATTTATTTTTTTGCCTTTTTAAAGTTTTGGCCTAGCCAGCTTGAGAACCAAACCCAGCAAACTGCTTTTCTTGTTTAGACATTTAGCAGCAGGCAGAATTCAATTAGGAGGCATAAGTCCTCTCGTTGCTTATTTGCACAAGACTTAGTTACACCATTCTGAAAGGAAAGTATAGTCAGCCTCATGTCAAAGGTGAGTTACGAAAAAGAAACAAGTCTTTTCAGAGTCTGGCATTACTGGCAGAGAGCTTTGCTAGGGCTCTTGCTATTTAAGAAGCAAGAGGTAGCTGACAAAGGAAATTTTTGTGTTTTTGAAAATTGTTTCTGAGGCTTTCAGTGATAACTTGTAAATTAGATCCTCTTTTTATGCTTTTGCCGGCAGATTCAAGTTTGCACGTTATCTCTTTTGTAAAAAGCCAACAGCCAACAAAGAGTAAAGGCGGCTGTCTGGGGCAGAGGCATCTTCCTGCCTGCCTCTCTAAGCTCGAGAGGGACGGGATTTAAGTACCAAATGATTGATGGGGGTGAAGCTCTTTCTCTCCCTCTCCTTTCTCCCCTACTACCCATAGCTCCACCTCACCCTCCAAAACTAGTCTTAGAAGGAGACAGGGACGCTGGACCTAGAATCCTTGATTTGAAATAAAACATCTGTGTGGACATTACTGTTACCAAGGCAAAGAAAGCAGGGCAGCAAATTCCAGGCCTCCCCCCTTCCTCCCCACATCTGTTCCCACAGTTTCTGCTTTGGAAACATCATGAACTTATAAAATAATCATTGTAGAATATATGTGTATTTCATAATGGTTTTTCTTTAGATCATCTTAATTTCATCTAATAATATAGTATCCAAAGATTAATTCTCTGCAATCTAGAGAAAGTTTACTTAGTCACTTGTAACAGAACATTATGTGATGACTCTATTCTGCATAATGAAGGAGTAGGGGGTTGACTAGTGGGAAGGTGGGGGGAAAAACTGTCACTTCAGTGGATAATGTCGTTTCAGTTGTGCTTCTCCTAAAATAAGACAAAATCATTTTTTAAAAATTCCGTATTTATAGATCTGCCAGTAGATTTTGAGGTTTCTGATCAGACAGTGAACACAGCCAGTTCTGATGTACGTGAGGGATTTAGTTTGGAAAACATCTTTTTTTCTCTCTTACCAGATATGAAAAGATATTTTTCCCTTCTGACAGATAAATGGGTAATCTACCACAATTATATTATTTTCTTGTTCAGAGGTAGGGAAAGTATACTTTTACTAGGAGGTGCTTGCTTTTTCTTGAAAATGTATTCTTCTGTAAAATTCATCGTACAATTATTTTTGGGTAGAAACATCATCTCTCGTTGAATTGTGATATTTATGCATTTCGAAAGCAACTGAAGAGTTACAGGTTTTAAAATCAGCATATTTGTCTATTTTAAACTAAGCAACCAGCAAGATAATTGTTGATATGTTGAGATTTTCCTCTTAATTGCTTTTTAGTCATATTTTACCATCTATCTCTTATTAAATATCCCTGATACTCCGAGGACTCCTCATCTACATACTTATGTTGGTACATTCCCTCACATCTTTTTGGCCACCTTAATCTGATTGTTGAAGTACTTTTCTTTGTGAAATATTCCATCCTCACAAATCTGCCTTCTTTCCAAAGCCTTCAGTTATGAGAGTTCAAATGAAGAAAATGGTTCTTTTTGAGAAATAAATGTATTTTTAAAAATTCTAATGAAAATCCAGCATTTTCGTATATAATCTGAATCATATTGTGAAAAAAAAATGTTTTGTATTTAAAAAAAAAATCAACACAACGTTTTCCTTCCTAAATGGTAGGTTAAAATACTCTATGTTGATAGCTGCCAACCAAACTCTGATTTATTGCCACCACAAACCCTAAATAGCGTTCATTTACTAGTAATGTCTAATGGCATACATGATGGTTTGCCAGATTTGTGGCCTTTGTGAGGCTTATAAGCAGGACTGACTTGGGAAGATCATAAAACTTAATGAACTTCTCTACTGCAGGAGGTGTCCGCAGGGGAAGAGAAAGGCCTGCTTGGCTGGTTGGGCTGGTTGAAGTATTTTTTATGTTTAAGGAGAAGAAAATGACTATTAAAAATGCTTTACTTTTAAAGGACCCCCCTCCCCACTGGAACAAGTCATAGAATTTTAGATATGAAAACTGGATCAAGAATGTAGTTTGTTATGTGGGTTTTTATATGCATTTAGAATGTGATATATATGATTAAACCTTTTATCTTTAGTGCTATCAGTATGACTGGGTTTCAGAGGGACAGAGCAGTGCTCTCAGTGAACACCTCTATTTAATTCTGACCCTACAGGCTTAGAGACTCATTGGAGTCTTCTTTTTCTATTTTCTTTTTTTTAATGGCTCAATATTAAAATTTGTTCATTTTCTTTATACAGTGCCATGTAATTCTTTAATTCCCAATGTATAAAAACCAAATATTCCATGGAGTGAAAATTTAACAGGAAAGATGAAAACTGTTATATATGAGACTAAATGCTATTTTATATATTTCATGTTTTCTTTCAAGTTGCTTCTGCAGTATTTCCAATATAATTATCATTATTTGTCCCAGACTTTAAAAGCAAATGCACCATTCCATACATGATTCATTTTTGTTTTTTAATGAACTTTCTAGTTTTTAAGAACTTTTTATTATGGACAACTGGAAGCATAAAAAACATGTAGAGAGAAGAGAAACTTGAACCCCCATAAACTAATTGCCCACTTTCAGCAGTTAGCAACACTTGGCCAATCTTTTTTTCTCTGTAACTCCCACCCTTTCAAAATTATTTTGAAGCAAATTTCAATGGACTTTTAACATTTTAAATTTCATATCAGTTTTAGACACATTATGTCTTGTTTACTCTGGAAATATTAAATAACTAAACAGGAAAAGATACAAAGTCAGTGTATCTTAGAAATGTTGTAAATTATATTGCTTTATTACAAATTTTTCCTTAAAGCAATTTAAGAATATTTAATCAAATTTTTTTTCTATTTTTATAGATTTGTATAACTCATTATAGCTTTTAAAGGAGGTATTGAGGGAGGATGTGAAAGAGAGGTGTTTTGCTAACTTTCTTACTCTTCCTCTCTCATCCTTTTAAGACAATACTTGCAATATATTCATAGAAAATCTGGAAAAAAGTCCTCCTACCATACTGGTTTAGAACTTCATGATCTACAGTATCAAGTATTATATTATCTTAAAAATATGGGGATATCTTAAAACCCTTTTTTTCCTTCCCAATAAAAATATATTGAACCTCTTGTCAGTATTAACTTGATCTGTGCAAGTAATTCCTTCATGCTGAGTTTTAGTGGAGTTCATTTTATTACAGATTTATGTAGTTTTGGTCTTTTGCTTGGGACTTTACTATGTTATTTTATTAATTTACATAATTTTATTCCTAATCAGAAGTATATTAATAAGTGGCAAAGGAAGCCCTGATTTACCCTAAAGAGCGTAGTGTTTCATTGGCTTTCATAAAATATATCTGTGCACATCTTTCATTCCATAATCCTTTCCCTTTTAATTAATTTTACTTGTACTTTTTTATTTCAATTTATAAAATTTTGTAAAAGGTTTCTTCCAAGGCAGACTTAAGTTTAACATTTTACTTGGATTATTTATATTTTGATACTTTATGGTGGCATTGTATAGGATGAAGTTCTGTTACATGAAGTACAGTCATAAAGAATTGAAACCACAATTCATGAACCACACCCTAAATCAGTCACCACTTTATTTTATACTCTTAACCAATGAGGTATCTATTCAGAATAAATACTTAAAACAGCACAAACACATAAAGTTAAATAAAGATTTTAGACTATTTTTCCTCTATTCAGGTACATGTGGACATCTTTAGGTATTTATTATTTCAATATTGACACTATGAGAATAATGTTTTATTTGTTTTCTCAGCAGGCTTGTGTTTTAGCCATTTATCAGTGTGATCAGCATGATTTAGGTAGTAACTGACTAACAAAGCTTGCACACCCCCCACCCCTTCATGTTGACCTTTTCAAGCATTTGCTCTCCTTCAGTAGGCTATTTGAGTCTTTAAGAATGAAAAGAGTAAGTAATTTACATCACTATGTAGTGTAAGTTGGTCGAAGTTTTCCAGACCTGGCTATCAGATTTTTTTTTTTACAAAGTTACAGAAGTTAATCAAACAAATTGTTATCACAGCTAGGTGATAGTGTTGTTATATTTAGCTAATAAATTAATAAGCAATGCTTGACGAGTCACTGAAAAAATAAAGCATCTTTTTATGCCTTCAGACACAGAACATGTTCAAATAAATTTTAATAATCTTCAAACTTAATTCTAATTATTGCCTTTGTAGGTAAAATAATAACCAGAATCTCTTACTTATTATTTTTTTATAGACGTATTCTGTAAATATAACATGTTTGTAGTTTTTGATGGTGACGGTAGTTTGCTTTAGTACTACATCTGAGTGTATCTTTAGCAAAAAATGGTGTGATAATGTGTTAGGTTGAACTGGCATGGGGTTTTTTTTGTTTTGTTTTTTTGGTTTTTTTTGGACTGACTACATGATGGTAGGTGATGAGGACTGAAGACAATTAAAATTAATTATGGATAAAAATAATTGTTTAAAGTTTTGTATTTCTTTTTTTTCTCAAGTTTAACTGCTTTAAAAAAAGCTATTTTGAACAATAACCCTTTTTGTGTGGTCATATTAATGAGGACTTTGTATACAATGTAATCCTTTTAATGCTGATGATTCCTCACGATGTTTAAATCATTATTTGGAAGACTCAACATATGTTATGGCAAAATGATTTTTTTGTGTGTTTGTTTTGTTTTATGTGATACATCAGTTTTCAAAGCACATTTCTTAGGCATCAGAGTCCAGCAGGTGGCTTTTTACATTAAAAAATTCATAAATTTTAAAATCCCATAAAATTTTATTTCAAATTCAAATTAACTAATTGAGAATGTCAACATTTCCACTGTCTCTATATTAACATTTATAATAGAACAAATGGTTGCATATAGAAATTATCTGCAACATAATCTAAATTAAGATTCTAAACAGGCATTACAGATGCTGGTAACTTTGGCAATTATCATTTTGTTTGGTGAACAGTAGTAAAACAGTGTGCGGTAAAAGTGTTTAGAGAGAGAGGATAAATAAATTGAACAGTTTTGCAATGCAAAGTGGTTTGTGGTGTTTTTGAGGATTTCTTGGCTCTCTCTTAACTGCTATTGTGAGCCTGGAGCAGATTTCCCCATTGCTAATGCCCTAGAAGTATTAATTCACTTTGATATGCTAATTAGAGGGCATTATGCAAGAAATGAGATTAAGTGGCAGCATGAAGCCATTTGCCTGTCAGTAAATTGAGAGCTTTAGCATCAGGAAGAGCTTTGTTTTTTTTTTTTTTTTTTTTTGGGGTTTTTTTTTTTTTTTTTTAGTTTCTCTTGGTTTTGCATATAAATAAAATTGATTGAAAGGTCTAGAGAAGCTTCTAGAACATTGCTGTATTTCCCCCCCTTATGATTATTGAAATGTGGTGTTACAGAATTTTTCTGAATATTAATTGACCTAATTGGAGATACAAATAGGAAGTTTTTATTGTACTTTCTCTTATATGAAAGTATACTAAGAGTTTTGTGTCGTCTAGTCTTTTTTTGCTGAAGCCTAATTTCAGCAACATGGCTAGTAAACAGTTATCACCTCTTTTCAGAGTATAAGCGTGTGTGTGTTTGTGCAGTAGTGTCTTCACTAAACTGAACTTCACAAGAATATTTTCTTCACTAGGAAAAGAAGGAATAAGTTGTTGACTTGGGCTTCAGGAAACTTATGAAATGAGCATTAAGACTGTGACTTCAGTACCTAAAAGCAGGAACAATTAGAGTTAGTGGTTATACGCTACACTTTACACACCTGTGGAATTTACATTTCAGCATATATGTGTTGTGTAAGATCACTGCATTTTTTGATTTTCATGTTGAAGATTGAGTTTCATACTTTACTCTGATTTTGCTGACTGTGGTGGTTTAAGTCAGACCTTTGATTTTTTTTTCTCTCTAAAGCTTCTATGTGATTTTCTATATTTTGTGGGGAAATGCATGAATGAATACTGGGATTGGAGTGGTGGTCTGGGAGGAGGGCAACTTCTCTGGGCCCATGAAGTATTTCAGATTTCCTCAAACGTGGAACTTTTTTTTTTTTTTTTTAAATCTTCTATAAACCATTGCTAGAGTTAGATTGTCAAAACCCTGCCCTAACTGCTACCAGGCTGTGGTTAGATAGGAGAGAGTTTGGATAAAGCATTTATTATTGAGGCTTGGTTCTAATTTCTGAATTCCACCACTGTGGCTGTGACTTTAGACCTAGTAAACCATAACTTCTCTTCAGAGCCATATGGATTATTTAGTCACCACAGCTGCCATGCATACACACTACCAAGGCTGGCATCTCCTCCGTGTGCATGTGTGGTGCCTGTTAATGTTAATAGGAGTTAGGATTGTGCACACAGAGAGGGCAATGAGAGTCTCTCCCGAGACAAAAGTCCTGATTACATTTCTCAGTAAAGAGGACTTACTGTACCTGCATATTAGCTGGTCTTCTAAATGAAATAGCTTGCTTACTTTAAATTCTCATTCCCTTCGCAGACTCCCTGAACTAGTTAAATCAATGAATCCTCATTAGTCTATGATTACTTGCAAAATTTCATTTAATGCGTATGAAGTTATTTTTGATTGAAATGGGAACAAAAAGCTTTTGAAATTGCATATTATTATTATTTTTTAAATAAAAGGTTTTTACAGGCTTTCAAATGTACAAAAGCTTTGCCTAGAGGAATTTATAGAGAAATTATCGAGAGGGACGCCTGAAATACTTGATTGGCATTTGATGGGGGAAATCACTGCATTTAAAAGAATA
>NC_048224.1:51296152-51410777 GCF_002007445.2 Ailuropoda melanoleuca
ATTTCTTATAAAAATGATTAAATTTTCAAAAACTATGCAAAGCCGAATACAACCATAGCTGTATTCCCTTTCTTTTACAGTGCTTTAAGGCCTGCAAAAGAGTTAACTGATTGCAAGAAGAGTAGTTTCCAAAAAAATACAGTCCACCCACAATGTGTATCTGTTATATATTTGTAATACAGGTAATTGTGCTTTGCTTCTTGAATTCTTGACATTTGAGTTATTTTTTTCCCTTTAAGAGAATATTTACTTAGTTAGTATTCACTTAATTAGAACTGACTGTTTAACGTTTTCTGGGAGGGTATTTATGGTATTTTCTTTGCTATATTTGCATTCCAGAAATTAAGTCCCCCTGCCATTATTCGGCGAGCCTTTCATACATTAGAATGATGAATTGAAAGCAGAAATGGGAAAAAGACTGCAATGCAATGAAAATTTAATCAGCGTCTTCTGCTGCTTTAATAAGGCAAATAATTCTTATTGGCCGCTGTGTTAAGGTTTCTAATATTTAATTCATAACAAACCTTGCATTATTCTGCAGTAACATCGACAGCTCCACTTTGCTGCCTGCCAACAGGCAACCATAAAAACTTAAAAGCAGATGTAAATGTCTAAAACAAGGAGAATGATTAGATCTAAAGCGGTCAAAAAAATCAACAATATTGTGAAAGAGTTTGATGGATCTCTATATTTAGTGATGCAAAAATGATATTAATTAAACTTACTTGAGCAGATTTTTGTTGGAGTTGGAGGTAACCTTTTACAAAGCATAGCCTTTAGTGCCTGACCAAAGACTCCAAAGGAAAGCAAATGTCAATACAGTGTTGATAATACGCTTCTTTAAACTGGACACAAACTCTGCCATTAACGCTAGAAGTATCTGGTTTATATTCCTATGTATATGAATTCTTTCAGCAAATACAGTGCTAAAATTGAGCTAATGGAATAAAATGTTTTATCTTCAGTTAACCCAGCTTGAGAAAAGCAGTAGCTTTTACATTCTAATTTTTGTTCGAAATGCCTTTTTAAAAAATTTTATCACAGAATTAAAGAGGATATATGTTTTTATTTCCTAACCTGAATTTCATGATTCTGCAAATAATCGTATTCCTCTTTCTAGATGACCATCTAGATTATCCCAGTCTTTTGTGTTCGGTTATGTTGGGCATTAAGTTTGAACCTGAAGAAATGAACAAAAAGATATTGTTGCCGATTACATGTAAACAGCCTGAATCATTCAAAAGGATGTGGAGAAGAGTATTTCTATAGTGTGAAGCTAGAGAAATGGCAACCTGCCAAAGCTAGGTGCAAGCTCTTGTTACATGGAAGGGCTGGGCCTGTTCTCATTTCTTCTTGAAATGGCTTAATTGGTGTCAGCACCCCAGGGATAAAGGCCTCTAACACTGAAATCCACACGATTCACCCTGTCTCTGCTCAGTGTAGGGAAACTGGTAACAACTGGTGGTGAATGAGGAGTGAACGGTGCTGTAACAATACTCGATGATGTTTGGGATGACAGAAATTAATACGCACTTGCTTGAAGAAAGCAATGATTAATGGCAGTGAGCACGGGAACGCTGTCCCTCCTTTTACTCCACTTTGATGGGGATTGAAAAGCAAAAGGCTGTTTTCATTCTCTGTAGAAAGCAGAGGTCACACAGAGTACATTATAGCAATTTTTTCTCTCTGTTTTTTTTATTTCATAAATATTATGATAAGCATAGATTAGATAGATTTTTTTTATGAAAGCTTAAAAGGATATTTTATGTCACTTAAACATTGTTGTTTATGCATAAAGAAATCACACATTCTTCTCTTCACTTGTTAGATCATTTCCCTTCATGTCAGAATAATTAGTGTAATTAGGAATTAAAAAAGCCCACAAACATGCAGTTGTATTAATGCTGCTTACCATTTTGTAACTGGAATCAAAAGGGCTTAGTTTTCTAAAGACTGCTGGCATAGGATGGGGGCAGGAGTGTTGCAGGGCCTTTCACCTTTCTTCTGCCCCTCCCCCGTTTTTCTCAGTGAATGTTTGACGTAAATATATTTTGCAAGGTACTTGCACTTGTCAGCAGCTTTCTTAGCCATTTGATAAAGATTCTTTATTCTACAAGAAAGCCTGAAATAACAGAACTGTACTTTGGATAATGAATTCTTCATCTGTGGAGAACTTTAAAACAAAGTACAGTGTTGGCATTTTTTTCTTTTGAGTGAGAAGGCTGATATATCTTTTGGATCCGACAGGAAGACATAAATTAATAGAGTTCTGGAGTTCAGTTTCTCATTAATAATCCATTTTGTCATGGTTCTTGGCATTGTCAGCCTAGTAGCTGGTTCATATTTTGCTAAAGGATAAAAGCAGATTATGTCTTAAGGCACAAAGCAAGAATAAAGAGTTTATCGCCTTTTAGGGGAAACTACATGCTATAAGAAAAATATTGTTTTGCAAAAAGTTTCAGTTTTTTTGTTAGAATTTCAAAAAAGCTGTATATTTTTCATGGATAAAGCTTTTATTTTAAGATCTGAAATGCTTCTTGGAACCTTAGGATATTAGAGTTTTATATCATTCCTTAGAGTTGACCTTGCTGATTATTTGAAAAGGTTTGTTTTTCAGGGACAGTTATGGTAGGTAGACTTAAGCCTATTTTATATTTTGTTTTTTAGAACTCACAGGTGAGCATATAATTATAGTTTAAAAGAAAATACAGAGAAGTCACTATTCTTCTCTTTGCACTGGTGGTTCTAGATATTCTGTTACCCCTGCCTGGTTTCCTAGACATGGGATACTTGACAACTACTGTGAAGGTTGAGTTTTTAACCATCTAAAAAAAAAAAAAATCCGTTCAATAAAATAAAAATAGCATTATTTCTAATTTGATAATCCTGTAATGACCCTCTTTATGGAGGCTCTAAAAACAGATATTTGTAGACCTTGAACCTGGCCACAGGTTCTCATAAATGACATAATTTAAAGTTGTTTGTATTTTAAAGAAATTAGTTCTTGTAAAATTGAAGTACCAAACCCTCCCTGATGTTTGATAATATGGTCATTGGTGAGCCCATTTTATTAAGGGCAGGAAGCAAGTCGAAGGGAAATGAGCATAAATCATACCACGTTTTTCAATGCATTTAAGAATTGTGTGTGCGTATATGTGTGCTTTGTATTGCAGATCTTTTACAGGCACATTCTTAACTGAGAAATATGTGTAGTCTTTAAAACTTGGGACTTGTGTTGCCATTCCCATTTATCCCTAATTTTGTTTGTTTGTTCATTTTAAAACTTTGAAGTAAAATGTGGGGTGGACAAAATCTCTAGTTGATTATTGAGCTAGCAAGCTATGAGAAATAAAGAAGGGTCTGTATGGGTTATAAGATAAAGGAAAGGGTATTAAATTATGACCTAATAGGAAAATAATGGAAGATTTTACTTATCTCTACTTAGAATGGCGTATTCTTATTATAATTTGAAAATCTTGATGTTTTCTGGGTCATTGAAGTTCATTGGATAAAGTTGGGCTAAGTTGATATTGATAGTGGTATGCTCCAAAGATTCATTTAGGAATGAAAAGACTTTTTTTTAATTTTTTTTTTTTTTAGTTTTCTTTTCTCTAGGACACTGTAAGCTACTAGAGGGCAGGAATGGTCTGTCTTTTTTTAAGCACACAGAACATGCTCAGTAACTTGTTTTTAAATAAGTAAATGCCTTCTCGACACATTATCTGATGTGTAACTGCTGAGTATTTTATTTATTTATGTATTACTTACTTATTTTTATGTAAGCTCTATGGCTAGTGGCTTGAACTCACTATTGGGAGATCATGAGCCAGCCAGGTGCCCCTCTGCTGAATATTTTAAATCTGAAATTACATTCTTCTAGTCCTTTATGTAGAAATTTATCTTAACTGTAATAACCACATACAATATAAGAAAACTGCCGTAGCTACTTACCTGGATCTTAAGTAATTTATATGCAAATTACATTAAAAGTAATTTATATATATTATTACTTCTCCCATTACTATCATTAATGGTAATATTTATGCTAAAAAAAGAAAAATCTGTGGTGAAACTCCTGTTAACATGTTTGAAGTTAAATCATCACCTTTGAGGGGCACCTGGGTGGCACAGCGGTTGGGCGTCTGCCTTCGGCTCAGGGCATGATCCCAGCATTATGGGATCGAGCCCCACATCAGGCTCCTCCGCTATGAGCCTGCTTCTTCCTCTCCCACTCCCCCTGCTTGTGTTCCCTTTCTCGCTGGCTCTATCTCTGTCGAATAAATAAAATCTTTAAAAAAAAAAATCATCACCTTTGAAATTTTTACTTTAAAACTAGGTATGATAATAAGCAATCTATTTCATAACTAGGAAATATTTGTGTATTTCCAAATAGTAGTTTTGAATTATGATGATTTAATACTTGTTTCTCTATAGAGTTGGGAAGGACATTTGTTTTAGTACAGTGTAGTGAAATCTTAGAGAGTAGATTTTGACAAGAGACATTTTGCTGACACAGAATATTTTGTTCATTTTGACTCTCAAATAAGTTCTTCTGTCATAATGATTGATTTATATTCATTTTAGACTGTACAGTTTCATGACTGAGTTTTCTATCTATAAGGTACAAAAATCTCATGTTTAAGTTAATGATAAATTTAATAATTATCTTCAGAGCTGACAGATTGGTCACATGGATTTGACTAGTCCAAGATTAACCTAAGATTAAATAAAGAAGTATAATGATTATGAGTTACTGAAATGAATGCTAGTTTTAAAATTATGATTGGGAACACAGAATATAGTAAGGTTTCATTTACTCAATTGCTACAGGTTTTGTCCTTTAGACTTAGCTTAATTACATAACTTATCTGTACTGTTGTCATTGTTGAACTATTTACTTCCTGTTTTGAACCATCCAAGGATCTCTTGTGGCTCATCAGGTGTAAAAATATGGGATATGGGGTGCCTGGGTGGCTCAGTTGGTTAAGCATATGATTTCAGCTCGGGTCATGGTCCCGGGGTCCTGGGTTCAAGCCCCACATTGGGCTCCCTGCTCAGCGGGAGGTCTGCTTCTCCCTCTCCCTCTGCCCCTTCCCCTGCTCACGTTCACGCTCTCCTCTCTCAAATAAATAAATGAAATCTTTAAAAAAAAAATATGGGATATTGTATTTTATATGGATTTGTTCTTCTGACTGTAACCCTTAGTGCAATTTGAAATAGTTAAAAAGCACAACCCTAAATATTTATAATGAAAAGCCATTGGATGTAATTATGTCATGGATTTCCTAAATTGCAGTACCAGAAGACCATTTCAAATGACAAGTGAATTTGGTGCATGCTAAGTGGTGAGTTAGATAGTAGCTCTTTGGTTGAGGTATATGTCTAAATCTCATTTGCTAGTAATAAGCTAATTTCTGAATATTTTGCTTCAAGAAAATCATTAAAACATGGAAAGCTTACAACTATTTGATGAATATTTTACTCTTATCTTGTCTTTATTCTTAAAAAGCCATATAATTCAAATATCTGTTATTTCTTCTATCTAGTAGTTAGTAAGTCAGAACTGCTTTTCACAAATATCTATGCTGTAGTACTCCAGAAAGCTATAAAGCAGGAATTTTGAAATCTTTTTTGTTTATAGTTTCCCTTGTGAATGGGATGAAAGCAATGGATACATTGCCCACTTCCTAAAAAAAAAAAAAAAACACGCACCTACTCATGGAAGTTTGAATACAATTGTAGAGAGTTTATAGATAACCTTGAAAATAATTATGGATCCTTCATGCAGACCGTGGACCTCAGTTTAAGAACGTCTTTTGTTTGGGGTGCCTGGGTGGCTCAGTCGGTTATGCGGTTATGCCTCTGCCTGGGGCTCAGGTCATGATCCCAGGGTCCTGGGATTGAGCCCTGCATCTGGCTCCCAGCTCAGCGGGGAGCCTGCTTCTCCCTCCTTCTGCCTGCCACTCTCCCTGCTTGTGCACTTTCTCTGTCTCTCTCTGTCAAATATATAAATAAAATCTTTAAAAAAAAGAAAGAACTGCTTTTGTAAAGATTGACTTTTTTTTTTAACCCATATTTTGTCCCACTTTATAATTGCAGTCCACTTTCTCCTTGGAAGCCAATGGGTTTACTTTCTTTCTAGTGGTTCTGCAAACACTCAGAGCACCGTTGATCTCTTCAGTCTAGTGAATGTTTGGTTGGATTGAGGGGAAAGGATCAGGAATATGAAATAGAACAATTGCATGAAAGGAAAGAGCAAGCTAGCAATGAGACTCAGGTTCTGGTAGACCTGGAAACAAAGGACAGGGAGTTAGGGAAATGGGAAATTTGGGATGTGGGTTGTTAAGGGACTTATTTAGCAATTAGCATCTGTTGACCTGTAATAAAAAAAAGTATTGGTTTACACTCTAGGTAGTGTAAGCTCCTTGTAAGGAAGGGAATTTGTCTTATTGGCAGCTTCTTTGCTCCCTGGTGCTTTATTAGGGATTCAAGTTTTGCTTCATGCTAGAATTCCTTTAAAATATATGCAGATCTTGTATATATAAATTAAGTAAATGATTTCTTGGATAGGAAATTGTATTTAATATGTTAAACTTTCCTAAATGAAGATTTTTTTTTTCTTTTAGAATTTATTTATTTATTTGACAGAGAGAGAGACAGCCAGCGAGAGAGGGAACACAAGTAGGGGGGGTGGGAGAGGNCTTTTAGAATTTTTTTATTTATTTGACAGAGAGAGAGACAGCCAGCGAGAGAGGGAACACAAGTAGGGGGGGTGGGAGAGGAAGAAGGCTCCCAGCGGAGCAGGGAGCCCGATGCAGGGCTTGATCCCAGGACCCTGGGATCACGCCCTGAGCCGAAGACAGATGCTTAACAACTGAGCCACCCAGGCTCCCCCTAAATGAAGATTTTTGAGGAAAATTCTGTGTTGATATTGGGACCCCCTCATGCTCTTAAAAGAATTTTTGTTTAAGTGGGTTTAATATGTGTCCATATATACTGTATTAGAAATTGAAACAAATTTTTAAAATATTTATTAAGTTTCTTTACAAATTATAAACTTGTTACTTTTATTTAAACATTTTTGTTTTTAATTGATCCTTACATCCAGTGTGGGGCTTGAACTTACAACACCAAGATCAAGAGTCATATGCTCTACTGACTGAGCCAGCCAGTAAACTTGTTAAATAACAAAAATAACATTATTATAATTATCAACTCTTTACATGTTATCCTAAATAGCATTTTCCAAAACAAAACAAAATAGTAAGAAGAATGGCATTATCTTACATTTTTGCAAGTTTTTTTAATGTCAGGCTTAATAGAAGACAACTGGATTCTCCTATCTGCTCCTGATTCAGTCCATTGTCATATGGTTGATGTATATGAAGTGATATTTGACATCATGCAGATATATAATTGGAAAAAGGGAAGATTATTTTATTTTATTTTTCAAAGATTTTATTTATTTATTTAAGAGAGAGAGAGAGGGAAAGCACAAGTAGGGGGAGGGACAGAGGGGGAAATAGCTCCCCGCCAAGAAGGGAACCTGATGTGAGGCTTGATCCCAGGACCCTAGGATTATGACCTGAGCCAAAGGCAGACGTTTAACCAACTGAGCCACCCAGATGCCCCAGAAGAGTATTTTAACAGCCATTCCCAATCATTACGGATGTTCTTTTTTGATACTACTCCAAAACTTGACAAGTGGTAGTTTCTTAAAGGTTAGTTCAAATGTGGAATCTGAAGCCACATTAAACTTTTCTACTCTGCTTCATTAAAATCTGTTGGTCTAGTTTGCACTTTGATGGTTCTTCTACCCATGCATGATTTTGTAACATCATGTCTTGGTCATTTGGAAAATATTGGTTCATTGAATTATGTTTTTCTTCCAAATGTTAACACATTTCATTATGTAAGATAAAATTACATTTGTTGGATAACCGCGCACGGGCACATGCACACACACGCGCACACACACACACACAGAGGAATATTATGCAGCCATAAAAAAGGATGAGATCATACCATTTGAGACAACATAGATGGACCTAGAGTGTATTATGCTAAGTGAAATAAGTCATTAATGAGGAAGACAAATACCATATAATTCCTCTCATATAAAAATGAATAAAGAAACAAAAAGCAGAATCAGGCCTGTAAATAAAAAAAAACAACAACAACTTGCCAGAGGGGATGGGGGTTAAGGCATGGGCAAAATGGGTGAAAGGGAGAGGGAGACCCAGGCTTCTAGTTATGGAATGAATAAATCGTGGGTATAAAAGGCATAGTATAGGGAATTTAGGCAATAATACTGTAAGAGGAATGTGTTGAGACAAATGTTCACTTGTGGGTGAACTTAGCGTAATGTATAAAGTTGTCAAATCACTAAGTTGTACACCTGAAACTAATGTAACATTGTGTGTCAGCTATACTCAAATATAAACAAAGTCTGACAATGCAAAAAATTACATTTGTGNGTGGGTGAACTTAGCGTAATGTATAAACTTGTCAAATCACTAAGTTGTACACCTGAAACTAATGTAACATTGTGTGTCAGCTATACTCAAATATAAACAAAGTCTGACAATGCAAAAAAAAATTACATTTGTANCTATACTCAAATATAAACAAAGTCTGACAATGCAAAAAATTACATTTGTGAATATTATATGAAATTTATGAGAAAAAATGTTAAGTACTGGGAAGCTGTCACACTCACAGTGGTGAACACAATACAGTGTTTGAAAATTCTAATTTTTTCACTGACACTTGAATTTTTATCATTAGTGCCAAAAACAATAGTTATTTTCCTGGAAGTTAATTTTCCAAAAAAAGTCTTCCAAATACGTAAGTTGAAATAACCGTAGTTTGTAAGTCATTTGTTTTTCAAGCAGCTAGTTCAGCTTGGACCTCAGTTGCACAAGTGCTTTTTCTCGTACTCAGTATTGCAGCAGCAGTGTTTTGTGTATAATTCCTATTTTGTCACACAGAATAATAAAGAGACATGTACTCAAGGCATAATTAGAGGAATAATTTTTACTGTTTCATCAAGGACATTCTGAGTGAAGCTGGTGTTGTGGATTTTTTGTTTTGTTTTTGTTTTCGTTTTCCAGTTCCTGGTAAAGAATACAATGACTGCTAGTATAATTTGGTGCCATTGCCTTGCTTGGTTGCTAAGGCATCAGGAGTTTCATGTACCTGTACTTGCGTACTGTCAGTGCAAATGTCAGCACAGTAAAAAAGGGCAATAACCTTTTAGTATTGTAAAAATAATTTTGACTTTGTGGACTCCTGAAGGGGTCTCAGGAACCCCCAGGGATCCATGTGTCACCTTTTGAGAAGTAAACTACATATAAAATATAACTTGTCCTAAGTTCATTATTTTACTTTTGTGTACAATATCTGTATGGAACAATTACCTGAAAAGAAGTGGATTTTTATTATGCTACTCCTGAAGGTAACAATACATCCTTAAGCCATTATTGTGGTCCTCTGGGAGTATTTATTAAGTGCCTTATACGAATACGATGTTCTGCTGAATAGTCTTCAAAGTTAAGACAACTTTGCATTTGTAAAGTGGAAACCCTATAATCATTCTTGACTGCACACATAAAAGCAAAAGGAGAGATCAACAGATGCACTTTGGCTACACAGGTCTAGCATAAGCTTCCTGGGGTCCGAGGAAGTTGCAGAGTGATTATTTACAAAATAAGAGTTGGACTAGGTGATTTCTAAGGTCTCATTCAGCTTTAATATTTACTATTTGAAAATACTAAATGTGTCTTTAAAAGCAGAATTGGCCCATTTAATCAAATTCGTTAGGTGTTAATGTTGTTTTCACAGTATTGAAAGATGGAATGTACTGTATAGAAGAGGAAATAGAGGGGGCTTATAAATGGAGAAGGTTTCTAGAAGCAAGTGGATTTTAAGTGTCAGGGAAGAAGAAATTGAATGGTAAGGAGATGCACATTGCAAGGTGTTTAACATATCTCTGAGGAGTCTTTGTGCTCTTCACTAGAATAGCGAAATAGGAAAATTTGAGTTCAGAAATAACACTAAGGCCTATCAATTGGAGAATCTGCCAGTGGTATGCTCTGATATTGCTATATGTAGTGTGAACTATTGAAAAATCTCTGAAGTAAAAAGTGGATCAGAACATAAATAATGTTGATTCTCGGGTTCTTTTAGCCCTATTTATTGCATTTTTACAGAGCTGTAATATTTTTTTTGAAGGGGAAAACAGTATTTAGGCTTTTAAAAATATTTATTTTTTGCTTTTCAATTAAAAAAAAAAACCCTTACATTACTTTAAGATATATTATGGTTTTCCTCCCCGCCCCCACTTTTGTTTTAGACTCTGCACCCAGTGTGCGGCTTGAACTCACGACCCAGAGATCAAGAGTCACATGCTCTACTGACTGAGCCAGTCAGGTGCCCCTACGGTCTTCCTTCTGACATTCTGTAAAGAAGGAATAATATTTAGTTGAGGGGGAAAAAAGTCCCTCAAGCTCAGTCCAGCAGTGTCAAAGTCCTTTTTGTAAAAAATTGCTAGTTGGAGGGACTCAGTGAATCCTGGGAAGGTGCTGTTTAGATCCTCAAAAAGGAGAGAGGGCTTCTGTAAGGCAATTTTGTGTTCAGGCAAATCAAAGTTGGAAGGTGGAAACGCTGCTATTGTGGTAATGTTTAAGGAGAAAAGACTCCAGAGACTATGTATTTTGAAAATATTTGACAACATTAGCAACATCAACTGCTGACAAAAAAAGAACCACCTCTTTGGCAAATCTTTCACAGTTGTGCCAAGAAAAGCAGCTTCATTGGAACATTTTCATAAACTATCATCAGTTATGCAGCGGCAGCTTCACAAATCAGAAATGATATCTTCAGGCGCTGCTGTCAAGTGTTATTCAAATAATACCAGCCTCACATTTGAATAACAGCAGACATTTTGAATTAATTAATCAGATGAGATAGTCTAGGCCTTTTCTCATTAGTCTCTGGGTCAGGCTTGGGAAGATATATGCATTGGTGATGATATACTTGTCTTTAATCGTGATTTATGAAGATTTAGGATTGTGTGTGATTTGTCAAAGGTTCTGGGAAAAGGCTGGTGCATATTTCATTACCTAATCTGAGATTGATTTTATGATGCTAAGAGATATCACACTATTGTTCAAATGTGTGGGAAGTACAGGTAGACACAGCATCTCAGGCTTTTTACTGGCTTATCTTTGCAACTGTCAAACAATGCTGTAAACTTTAACTGCTTGTAGTTAACAATTCCTGCTTTAATTATAGGCAGATTTTTCATTCTGTCCAAAGGGAGAAGTTTCAGTGGTTATTTAGCTAAAATGCATAGCAGACATTATAACTATGACCTGGTATGAATCATGGGCAAAGTTGGTAAATTTCATGGGTTGGTCATGGTGAAAATATAAAATTTCATGGCTTGTCAAAGATTAATAGAAAAATCCCATTAAAATGGTGCAAATAATGGAAGAACAACAAGTAAGGTTGCTCTCCTTACATGTTACCTTCCCTCTCAGGACTAATTTTAGCAAAATTGGAATGTAAAATCATGTTTTTCTCAGTTACTCAAGCAACGTTAGCAGCCTACTATTAAATGAAATAATTTATGTGAAATATCTAGTACAGTGCTTGGTATATAGTAGGTACTGAATATTTGCTAGATTTCTTTTCTCCTTTTTTATCTACTTTTCTTCCTTTCCATTTGATGTTTGAAGCTTTGTTAGCGTTGCTTAACCTTTACATTCATAGCAGTTTGAATTTTTAATTCTGCTGGGTCTTAGGTTTTTGGAGAATATTTTATTTCGGGGTGAGGAGTGTAAGCATGGGAGGCCTTCATGCTAGCAGACTGGATAATCAGGAGACCTAGTGTGATACAGTAGAGCTCATGTTGTGTCTGCTAGTACAGCGTGTGTTATAGTAGGGCAGTATGTGGTGGGTACATGAGAAATCAAATATTAACCTCTAAGTACATAGGAAGCATGTATCTTCACTATCTGCCTCCTGAGGGCAGTTACATGTTTGTGATAAGGAGTGTGTGTTTTTCATTCCACTCTCAAGCAAACTAAAATGTGTATTACATGAAGAATTAAGAAATGGTAAGGTGATTTTCAATCTTGTCATACAAAATAAAAACTTTGCTTTTCCCCCCCATTTTAGATAGGTGATTGACAGGGATTGTTTTATTGGAATGATTGGGCTATTAATAATTATTAGTTCTTTGTCACTTCTATGTTTTGGGAACCGGGTTAGTACTCCTGAAGCAACATTTGGCACATCTTAACACAATTAGAGTCAGACAGTTCTAATTGATGTTCACATTGGGGAAGGCAGTTTATAAATAGTAAGATGCACTAATATTTGGAGAGATAGAATATTTAAGAGTAGTTTGGGAGGCAGCTTGATGCAGTAGAAAAACACTGATTTTGGAATCCAACCGATGTAAGTCCCACTTCTGGAGCTGCTACTTAATTGATTTGTAACCTCCGTAAGTTACCTAATGTTTCCTGAGCCTTAGTGATTTTTTTCCTGATGTGAGGCTACTAATACCTAGCTTTCAAGGTGTTTGTGAGAATTAGAGGTGAATGTGTACACAACACCTAATGGGGTACCTGGTATATCATCAGTGCTTAATAAATCACAGCTGTTGCTGTGATTTAATCTGTTCATTTATTTCTTTGAGAAACATGTATTGAGGACTCGTATGTTAGCAATGTAAGTAAGGAATCAGAAATACTAAGCAAATGCTTTCTGGTGAGAAATAGAATGATATATGTGGATAAATATAAGCGGAATCAAGTAAGAAGAAGAGGCAGGACGTGGTACAGGCAGGGATCACATCAACGAGGCTTTAATTCTGTGTGGGGAGAAGGTTTTATTCTGTATTTTGGGTAGTTACTGATGGATTTAAGCAAGAGAGTGATATGATCAGATCTTTCACATAGTTCACTTTGGAAACTATTGGAAGGAACATACCGGTTAGGAGGCTTTCTTAGGTCAGTGATGATGTGTTTACTTCTGCTGCGTAATAGTAGGGATTAAAAAAGCAATGGTTTTAATAAAACTGAAAAAAAAAGAAAAGTAATGATTAGGTGATTGATTAGACTTTTTTTTTTTTTGGTCTCCCTTCACTTGTCTGACTCCTCCCATGTATCCTTAAGAACTTAGGCTGGGTGTCCTTCTTCCAGGAAACTTTCAGACTTTCTCAAGTCTGTGTTAGTTGTCTATCCATGTGCTCCAATAGCATCCTGTTTTTTCCCTTCTTACTGTGCTTATGACATTATATTTTAATTATGTGTCTAATTTTTATTTTGCCTTCGGTAAATTGTGAGCTCTGTGAGGCAGAGATATTAGGTTTTGTTCATCTTTGTGTCTGCTAGCACATGGTAGGAAACAGTCAATGTCAGTTTGTTGAAATGAACTGAATATAGTATGTGACAGAGGAGAATACATGGATATTTGTTAGTTTTTAGTAGGTGACTAGGTAAGTGGGTGTCATCAACTGAGAGATTTTCCTAAATGGAATTGCCGGGTCGTGGGGTATGTTCATTATCAGTTTTGCTAGATAATGTCAAATTATTTTCCAAAATGCTTACACTAGCTTATATTTATATCTGCAGTATATATGTGTTTCATTTGCTTGAGGGGATCAGTTTAAAAAATATATCCTGGGACACCAGGGTGGCTCAGCCGGTTAAGCATCTGCCTTCAGCTCAGGTCATGATCTCAGGGACCTGGGATCAAGTCCAGCGTTGGGCTCCCTGCTCAGTGGGGAGCCTACATCTCCCTCTACCTGCTCTTCCCCATGTTTGTGCTCGCTTTCTCTCTGACAAATAAATAAAATCTTTATCTATCTACCTACCTATCTATCTCCTTAGGTGAAGTGAAATTCATATAACCATAATTAACCATTTTGAAGTGTATAATTCAGTGACAGTACATTTGCACTGTTGTACAACCACTTCTCTCTAGTTCCAAAACATTTTCATCACCTCAAAAGGTAATCACCCATATCTATTTCTCCCTCCCCACCACCACTGGCAACCACCAATCTGCTTTTTGTCTCTGGATTTACCTATTCTGGATATTTTACGTGGATGGAATTAAAGTTGACCCTTGAACAACACAAGTTTGAACTGTGCAGATCCACTCATAGGCAGATTTTTTACAGTACAATACTGTAAATATATTTTCTTTTTCTTATGATTTTCTTAATATTTTCTCTATCCTACTTTATTGTAATAATACAGTATATGATATATATTCCATATACAGTATGTGTTAATCAAATGTTTATATTATTCATGAGGTTTCTGGACAACAGTAGGCTATTAGTAATTAAGTTTTGGTCAAGTCAAAAGGTATACATGGATTTTCAGTTTCGTAGGGGGTTGGTGCCCCTAATTCCCTCCATTGTTCAAGGTCAGCTATATTCAGTATGTGTTCCTTTGTGACTGACGTCTTTTACTTAACAGTGTTTTCACGTTTCTTCCATGTTGTGGCATGTATCAATACTTCATTCCTTTTTATGGTCATAATATTTTATTTTGTGATTATACCACAATCTGTCCATTCTTCACTTTATGAC
The DNA here is from genome assembly GCF_002007445.2 of Ailuropoda melanoleuca. Taxonomy (NCBI): domain Eukaryota; kingdom Metazoa; phylum Chordata; class Mammalia; order Carnivora; family Ursidae; genus Ailuropoda; species Ailuropoda melanoleuca. The sequence continues at coordinate 51,310,764 of NC_048224.1, forward strand.
ACTTGGGTTGTTTCCAGTTTTTGGCTATTGTGAATAGCTCTTGTGAATATTATGAACATTTGTGAACAAGTGTTTGTTTGAGTACATGTTTTCAGTTCTTTTGGGTGTATACCTAGGAATGGAATTTCTGGATCATGTAATAATTCTGTGTCTAACTTTTTGAGGAAACATCAAACTATTCTCCACAACCAGTGCATTATTTTACAATTGTATCAGCATTGTGTGGGGCTTCTAGTTTCTCACCAACACCTGTTTTTTTCTATTAAAAAAAAAATTGTAGGGACACCTAGGTGGCTCAGTCAATTAAGCATCTGCCTTCAGCTCGGGTCATGATCCCAGGAGCCTGGGATGGAGTCTCTCATCGGGCTCCTTGCTCCATGGGGAGCCTGCTTCTCCCTTTGCCTGCTGCTCCCCCTGCTTGTGCTCTCTCTCTCTCTCTGACAAATAAATAAATAAAATCTTAAAAATTGTAGCCATCCTACTAGGTGTGAAATGATATCTCAATGTGGTTTTGATGATTTGCGTTTCCCTAATAACTACTGATATGGAAAATCTTTTCATGCTTTTTTCCATTTACATATCCTCTTTGGAGAAATGACCGTTCAAATATTTTTCCCATTTTTTATTTGTGTAGCTTATCTTTGTTGTTGAGTTATAAGAGTTTTCTTTTTTCTTTCTTTTTTTTTTAAAGATTTTATTTATTTATTTGACAGAGATAGACAGCCAACGAGAGAGGGAACACAAGCAGGGGGAGTGGGAGAGGAAGAAGCAGGCTCATAGCGGAGGAGCCTGATGTGGGGCTCGATCCCAGAATGCCGGGATCACGCCCTGAGCCGAAGGCAGACGCTTAACCGCTGTGCCACCCAGGCGCCCCTGAGTTTTCTTTATATATTCTGGATACTAGATTGTTCTTACCATGTGTGTGATTTGTAAATATTTTCTCCTGTGAATGTATTCTGTAGTCTGTTATTTCACATTCTTAGAAATGTCCTTTGATGCACAGAAGTTTTTAATATTGATGAAATCCAGTTTATCAATTTTTCTTTTTATTGTGTCTGCTTTTGGTATCATATCTAAGAATTTACTGCCAAATCCAAGGACCTGAAGACCACTATATTTTCTGCTAAGAGTTTTATGGTTTTAGCTCTTATATTTAGGTTTTTAATTGAGTTAATTTTTGTGCATAGTATGAGGTAGTGGTCCAACTTTGTTCTCTGGGGTGTGGATATTCAGTTGTCCCAGAACCATTTGTTGAAGAGACTTTCCTTTCCCCACGGAATGGTCCTGGCATCTTTGTAAAAACTCATTTGGCTAGGGGCGCCTGGCTGGCTCGGTTGAGCATCTGACTCTTGCTTTCGGCTCAGGTCATGGTCTTGAGGTCATGAGATCCAGCCCCACGTTGGGCTCTATGCTCAGCAGGGAGTCTGCATAAGATTCTCTCTTCCCCTCTCCCTCTGCCCCTCTCCCCCAAAAAATGAATAAATAAATCTTAGGGAGGAAGAGAGCACATGAGCAGGGGTAGGGGCAGAGGGAGAGGAAGAGAAATCCCAAAGCACACTCCCCACTGAGCACGGAGCCCAATGTGGAGCTGCATCCCAGGACGGTGACCTGAGCCAAAATCAAGAGCTGGAGACTTAACCAACTGACCAGGCATCCCTGGATATATAAATCTTAAAAAAAAATCCATTGACAATAGATCTATGGGTTTATTTCTGGTCTCTCAATTCTATTCCAATAATCTGTATGTCTGTCCTTATTCCATTAATATAGTTTTTTGATAACTGTAGCTTTGTAGAAAGTTTTGAAATAGGAAAGTTCTTTAACTTTGTTCTTTTTCAAGACTGTTTTGACTATTCAAAGCCCCTGGAAATTTCATATGAATTTAAGGATTAACTTTTCTCTTTCTACAAAAAATTATGATAGGGGTTATATTGAATTTGTATGTTGCCTTGGATAGTATTGCTATCTTAACAACATTAAGTTTTTTAATCCATGAACATGGGATATATTTCCATTTATTTAAGTCTTTAATTTCTTTTGGCAGTATTTTGTAGTTTTTTTTTTAAAAGGTTTTATTTATTTATTCGACAGAGATAGAGACAACCAACGAGAGAGGGAACACAAGCAGGGGGAGTGGTAGAGGAAGAAGCAGGCTCATAGGGGAGGAGCCTGATGTGGGGCTTGATCCCATAACGCTGGGATCACGCCCTGAGCCAAAGGCAGACGCTTAACCGCTATGCCACCCAGGCGCCCCAGTATTTTGTAGTTTTAAGTGTACCATCTTTCACCTCCCTGGTTATATTTATTCCTATATATTTTATTCTTTTGGATGCTATTGGAAATGGAGTTGTTTTCTTAATTGTATTTATGGATTGTTCATTGCTGGTTTATGGAAATGCAACCAGTTTTTGTGTGCTGATCTCGTACCCTGTAATTTTGCGGAATTTATTTATTGGCTCTAGTAGTTTTTTTGTAGCTTCTTTGGAATTTTGCATACACAGAATTGTGTCATAGAAGAATAGATACAATTTTACTTTTTCCTTTCCAGTTTGGATGCCTCTTATTTTTTCTTTTGCCTCATTGACCTGGCCAGAACTTCTCATACTCTGATGAATGTCCATGATGAAAGTGGGCATCCTTGTCTTGTTCTTGATCTTAAAGGGAATGTTTTCAGTCTTTAACTATTGCATATTATGTTACTTGTGGGTTTTTCATAAATGCCCTTTATCATGTTGAGGAAGCTTCCTTCTATTCCTAGTTTTCCAAGCATTTTTATTATGAAATGGTACCGGATTTTTTCAGATGGGTTTTTTTGTATCAATTGAGATGATCATGTTTTTGTTTTTTTAACTCCTCCTATGAATGTGGTATATTACTTTGATTGATTTTCATATGTTGAAGTACCATTGCACTCCTGGGAAAAGTCCCACTTGGTTATGGTGTATAATCCTTTTAAAGTGCTCTTGGCACTAATGATGTTCTGTATGGTGACTAACATAACATAATAAAAAAAAATAAATGCTCTTGGTTTGCTAATATTTTGTTAAAAATTTTTGCATCTACATTCATAAAAACTATTGGTTTGTAGTTTTCTTTTTTTGTGCAACTTTGACTTTGCCATCACAATAATATTTGTGAAAGAATGGGTTGGAAGTGTTCCTTTCCTGATTTTTTGGAAGAGTTTGAGGACTGGTGTTAATTTGATGTAACTCACCAGTGAAGCCATCTTGTCCTGGCCTTTTCTTTGTTGGAAAAAAATTTTTTTTAAGATTTTATTTATCTATTTGAGAGAGAGAGCACATGAGTGGTCGGTTGGGGCAGAGGGAGAAGGAGAAGCAGACTCCCCACTGAGCAGCTGAGCAGGGATTCTGATGCAGGGCTCAATCCCAGGACCCCAGGATCACCACCCCAGCCAGAGGCGTATGCTTAACCAAGTCCCCTCTTGGAAAATGCTTGATTACTCTTTCAATCTCTTCACCTCTTATAGATCTTTTCAGATTTTCTTTTTCTTCTTGAGTCTGTTTAGTTAAATTGTGTGCTTCAAGGAATTTGTCAATTTTTTGCTAGGTAATCTGTTAGTGTACAGTAATCCTTTTTATCTCTATAAGATTGGTGGTAACGTTTCTACTTTCTAATTTTTAGTTATTTGAATGTTCTCTCTGGTTTTAGTCTAGCTAAAGTTGTCAATTTTGTTGATCTTTTTAAAGAACCAGAATTTATTTTCCTTGATTATATTGTCTTTGTAGTCTCCATTTCTTTTTTTTTTTTTTTTTTAAAGATTTTATTTATTCGACAGAGATACAGACAGCCAGCGAGAGAGGGAACACAAGCAGGGGGAGTGGGAGAGGAAGAAGCAGGCTCATAGCAGAGGAGCCTGATGTGGGGCTCGATCCCATAACGCCGGAATCACGCCCTGAGCCAAAGGCAGACGCTTAACCGCTGTGCCACCCAGGCGCCCCTCCATTTCTTTTTTTTTTTTAAGATTTATTTATTTACTTTAGAGAGAGAGAGCATGAGTGGGAGGGGCAGAGGGAGAGGAAGAGAGAATCTCAAGCACACTCCATGCTAAGCATGGGGACCTATGTGGGGCTCAATCCCATGACCCAAGATCAGGACCCGAACCAAAACCAAGAGTCAGCTGCTCAGCCGACTGCACCCCTCTATTCTCCATTTTTAATCTCCACCTTATTATTTCCTCCTTTCTGCTAGTGTTGGATTTTGTTTGTTGTTGTCATTGTTGTTTTTCCTAGTTCCTTAAGGTGTAAAGTTAGGTTATTGATTTGAGATCATTCTTCTTTTTTGATATAGGCTTTAATAGCTATATAGGCCCTCTGAGCACTGCTTTTGGTGTATCTTGCAAGTTTTGGTATATTGTGTTTTCTTAAGTATGTCTTATAACTTTTTGTTCTTTATTCCATTATCTCCTTCTTTTGTGTTAAATTAATTGATTTTTTTTAGTGTACTTTTTTTTTTTTAAAGATTTTTTATTTATTCGACAGAGATAGAGACAGCCAGTGAGAGAGGGAACACAAGCANCATTCCATTATCTCCTTCTTTTGTGTTAAATTAATTGATTTTTTTTAGTGTACTTTTTTTTTTTAAAGATTTTTTATTTATTCGACAGAGATAGAGACAGCCAGTGAGAGAGGGAACAGAAGCAGGGGGAGTGGGAGAGGAAGAAGCAGGCTCATAGCAGAAGAGCCTGATGTGGGGCTCGATCCCATAACGCCAGGATCACGCCCTGAGCCGAAGGCAGACGCTTAACCGCTGTGCCACCCAGGCGCCCCTAGTGTACTGTTTTGACACTCTTCTCATTTCCTTTCGTGTATACTTTTAGATAGTTTCTTAGTGATTACCATAGGGATTACAATTAATATCCCATATTTATAACGAAGGCCTTTAAATTGATGTCAACTTAGTTTCAGTAGCATACAAAAGCTCAACTCCTGTACAGTTCTGTCTCCCTCCTTTATGTTGTTATTGTCAAAGTTACATCTTTATACATTGTGTACTCATTGAAATACTTACAATTTTTTAAATGTATTTGTCTTTTAAATCGTATAGGAAACAGAAAGAGGAGTTACAAACCAAAATGCAGTGACATTGGTTTTTATATTTATCCAGGTAGTTACCTGCTGAAATTTTATTTCTTCATATGTCTTCTAGCTATTGTCTAGGGTCTTTTCATTTCAGCTTGAAGGACTCCTTTTAGCATTTCTGTAGGGCAGATTTATTAGTGATGAAATCCCTCCACTTTTGTTTGCCTTGAAGTGCCTTAAAAAGAAATTAAGGATTTTTGAAGGATAATTTTAACAGATACAGAATTCTTAGTTGGCACTTTTTCTCCTACAGCACTTTAAATATGTCATCATACTACCTTCTAGCCAGCATTGTTTCTGCTAAGAATTTGGCTATTAATCTTATTGAGGTTTCCTTCTATGTAATGATTCACTTCTTTTTGCTGTTTTCAGGATTCTTTCTGTCTTTTAACTGTTTGATGTGTCTCAGTGTGGATTATTTGCATTTATCTTTCTTGGAGCTTATTGAACTTCTTGGATGTGTAGCTTCATGTCTTTTATCAAACTTTGGATGTTTTCTGCCATTATTTCTTCAAATATTCTTTCTGTCTCTCTCTCTCCTCTCTTTCTGTGACTCTCATTATGTCTGTGTTCATGTACTTGATGGTGTCCCGCAGGTCCCTTGGGCTCTTTTCATTTTCTTCTTTCTTTTTTCTTCTTCTCAGACTAGATAATTTCAGTTGACCTGTCTTCAAGTTCAGTGATTCTTATGTCTGCTCAAATGTGCTATTGATACCCTCATGTGAATTTTTCATTTTAGTTATTTTATTTTTCAGCCCCAGAATTTCTGTTTGGTTTCTTTTTATAATTTTTGTCTCTATTGATATTGTCTTTTGTTGAGATTTTTTTTTTTGCCTTTTTTTTTTAAGCTCTTAGTCCATAGTTTCCTTTAGCTCTTCAAGCATATTTAAGACAGTCTATTTAAAATATTTATTTAAAAATTTTTTTTAATTTAAAAAATGTCTGTGCTTCCTCAGGCACAGTTTCTGTTTATTTCTTCTAGAATGTTTCTTGTTTCTTTGCTTACTTTGTGATTTTTTTTTTGTTGTTGAAAACTGGGCATTTTGAATAGTATAATATGGTATCTCTGGAAATCACATTCTTTTCCTTTCTCAGAGTTGTTTCTTGCTGTGGACTGTGGCTTTTATTTGTTTATGGATTTTTAAAAGACTTTTTTGTAAAGTCTGTATTTGTCATGTATGCTCTCTGAAGTCTCTGTTCTTTTAGACTGTGTTCAACTAATGTTTCAATGGTGATTTTCTTGAATGCCAGGAACCCCCCCAATTTTTTTTTTAATAAAAATAAAGGAGGGAAAACAAGAAGACAAAAAGATAAACATTTCCCAGTGTTTACTAACTGTTAGCTAGGCCATTTGTAACCGTGTCTTAGTCTTTACTCTCTTGTGCTAAGCCTAGAAATCAGCCAGGTCAAAGCTTAGGGTAGGGTATTGTCAGGTCTCAGAGCATGTGTCCTGCCATGAGCATTCCTTTGACTTTGTAAATTACATAATAAATGTGGCTTTTTGAAATGCCCTAATTTCCCAAGAAACTTGCTCTCCAGCTTTGTTCCCCAGGCTTTCAGTGCTTTATTGTTTGCCTCAACTATACTCTTTTGCCCCAGCTGACAGCAGCTTCTTCCTTTTGCTTACAATTTTAAAAAATATCTATCTATTTATTTATTTTAAAGGAATGCCTCCTTTTGCACCCTGAGGGAGTTCTGAGTTAGGCAAAAGATAAGCACCTTGCATCAGTCCTTCACGCGGCTCTGACAGGTCAAAACAAATACATTTCTCTGAGAATACGATCCACTTTGCTCTCTCCAGAACTAGGGACCAGTGTCTCACACTCAGAACACAGGCTGCTGTTTTTGAGACCACTGCTGAGCCAGGTTGGGAGATGGGGCAAGGGAAAGTAAAAGTGCTGTGAAGCTTTCCTGCTGTTTTAACATTACCTTTTTTTGTTTGTTTGTTTGTTTCAGTGTTTGCCTGTTTGCTATAACCCTTTGATTATTTTAGAGTTCTGAAAAATCAGATTCTGACAGTTTTTGCTTATTTTTTCAATATTTCTGTGAAGGGACTGGCCCTTGGAGCTCCCTGCTTTTTTTGCTTATCTCAGTCTTGAAAGGGAGATATGTTTTGACTATGTTGAGTTTGTGGTGCCTATGGGAAGGCTCAGTATACAAGTTCCACTGATAAGTATAGGAGTTTGAATTTTTCTTTCTTAGGGGAAGAAATCTGAGCTGTAGGGGCGCCTGGGTGGCACAGCAGTTAAGCGTCTGCCTTCGGCTCAGGGCGTGATCCTGGCGTTATGGGATCGAGCCCCACATCAGGCTCTTCTGCTATGAGCCTGCTGCTTCCTCTCCCACTCCCCCTGCTTGTGTTCCCTCTCTCACTGGCTGTCTCTATCTCTGTCGAATAAATAAATAAAATCTTAAAAAAAAAAAAAAGAAATCTGAGCTGTAAATAGGGATTGAGAGGTCTTCACTTTACTGTGGAAAATACAAGGGTGGGTGAGATCAGGGAGGATCCCAGCAAATGTTACCGTAGAGGAGGCCACACTGGAGGCAGAGAGTTAATGGCCACAAAGTACAAGGAAAACCAGGGGTGTGTGGTAGAGTGAAAACTAAAGATAGAGTTGCAAAGCGAGGAAGATGATTCCACTGTGAAGATGAAACTTTCCCAGTAAGATGAAACTGAAATAAGATGTCCTTATCATAAATTGTGTCAGTGGAATGATGACATTTGAATGAGAAGAGGAGAGGAACTGTATAGTAATTAGAAAATGATGCAAGGTCAAAGATTTTTTTTTTCTTTTTTAAGTTGGCACAGGATTTGACTATATTAGGTTGGAGTGGTAGGAGGGTCTATGGTGAGGACAGAGTAGAACAGGGATGAGTAGAGAAGCAGGGTGTTAGGGAGGACAGAAGAAAAGAGTTAAGAGTGTAGATGGAGTAGACTTTTATTAGATGGTGGACATTATGTTTTATAAGTCTGGAGATAATGTGAGATATGAACTAGAATTTCAAGAAATTTGTAATGGGAAATTGGAAAGCTGAGGGAAAGTGCATCACATGGATTAACTTTTTTTGATGAAGTAACAAAGATTGTAGAGTAAAAGTTGGGCTAGGGTGACATAGAGTTTGAGGGGAGTGATGAAGGCCTGGAATAGTTACTGAAGAGAGAATAAAAGTGTGAGCTGGCCAAGGATAAGAAAAAGAATTGATTGTTGAGGACTTAGCTGAGTTTGGAGGCTGATTCTGAAACAATACAAGCATGACCACTTGTGATTTCTTCAGGAAGTTAGTGTAGATTGTAACATTAGTATATACTTGGGGGCTTTTCTTGGCAGATGGGAGAAAAGGATAGGAGTGAAGTGGATTGTAGGACTTGGTTGTAAGCATAGTTAGGATCTTCAACCATATCATCCATTGTGGATAGTGGTTAATAGGAGAAAATGAAGGGGTTTGAGGATTGGTTGACTCAATTAGATTGAGGAGCAGGTAGAGTGGGAGAAAGGGAGTGAGGGACCTTGCAGTGTGGCCGTGATCATAGAGTGAGACATTTGTATTTTACTTCAGAAGTCGAGAAGCTCCAGGTGATGAATGATAAAGGCCAGGATGTGGCCTTGGGAGTTGGCAAGTCAAAATGAAATGGTGCTAAAGATTATTGATTTTAAAGAGGCCAGAGAACTGTAAACCTAAGACGTTGGTTGAATTTCTTATGTGCTCCCTGAAGTTGGCCTAATGGCATGACTCGGGATGGAAAGGAAGACTGAGCCTTGTGCTAACATTTTTAATGAATGTGGATAATTATTAATATTAGTTAGTGAACAACAGTGGATGCAGCTTTGCCAAGTTAATTTTTCTTAGGTCATTAGTTGTTTCCTATAGAGATCAAACTATGGTCAGTTTATTTGGAAATAAACAGTTTTTAAGTTAGGAAAATGAAACCTGTATATGTACTGTTCATACCATTAATTTATTATGCAAACATTTTCTGAATGCTTTTTCTGGGCCTTGAAGTTGCTCATGGCCTAGGGGAGGAGATAAACATTTAAAAAGATAATTGACATAGTATGCTAAGTTTATTTTATATGAGTAGTGGTCTTATGTGGGATATATCCCAAAATTCACTGAAATGGGGAAGAAATTATCAAAACTATTTAAGTTTATCCATTTCATCATATGTACTTTATTTTTGTGTGTATGTGTGGCTATTTATTTTATTTATTTTAATTCCAATGTCTTTATAATTTCTTAATGCAAAAGATTTCAGACAATATAAGAAGTATACATAACATGCAAACATCCATGTACACAGGATGTAGTTTAAGAAATATTATAGATGCAGTTGTAAGCTTCCTGCATATTCTTCCCTAATCCCATCCCTCTTTTTTTTTCTCCTTCCTCCCCACACTGAATTTGGGGTTTATCGTTTACTTGATTTTTTTTTAAAGATTTTATTTATTNTAAAGACTTTATTTATTTATTTGACAGAGATAGAGATAGCCAGCAAGAGAGGGAACACAAGCAGGGGGAGTGGGAGAGGAAGAAGCAGGCTCACAGTGGAGGAGCCCGATGTGGGGCTAGATCCCATAACGCCGGGATCATGCCCTGATCCGAAGGCAGACACCCAACGACTGTGCCACCCAGGTGCCCCCACTTGATTTTTTTTGTTGCATGTTATGAACCTTATAAAATTGTTTCATACTGTTCTTTCTACAATTTGCTTTTTCCCCCACTCATCATTGATTTTAAGAATTTTCGATGTTGACGAAATGTATTTTAAGTACCTTCATTTTACCTGCTGTATAGTTTTTCACTGAGGACTATTCTTTTTTTAATTTTCTTGATGGTGAATGTTTAAATTGCTGTATTTTTTTACATAATAAAGTGCTGTTATAAATATTCCTGTACATATCTCTTTTGAGCTCAGTTATCAATTGCTGCATAACAATCACCCCAAAATTTAGCAGTTTAAAACAGCAAATATTTATCATCTCATAGTTTCTCTGGGTTAAGCATCTACGCACAACTTAACTGGGTGCGTCAGAGTTAGAGTGTCTCACGGTATTATAATCAGGTGGCAGTGGGCCTACAGTCATCTTGAAGCTCACCTAGGGGAGATTCACTTCTCTGCTCACTCATATGGCTCTTGGCAGGCCTCAGGTCCTCACTGGCTGTTGGCCAGAGACATCAGTTCCTCCTTACATAGCTCTCCACAGGGCAGCTCACAATATGGCAGCTGGCTTCCCACAGAGTGAATGAGCAAGTGATTGAGAGAGGGAACCCATGGTGGAAGCCACAGTGTATTTGTAATCTAATCTTGGCATCTCATCGCTTCTACCATATTCTGCTCGGTAGGAATAAGTCCAGTCCACACTCAAGGGGAGGAAATTATATAAGGAAGTGAATAGCAGGAGGTGGGATCTTTGGAGGCCTTCTTAGAGGCTGCTTACCACATTGGGTCATGGGATACACATTATCAGCTTTACTAGGTGTTGGGAAAGTTCTTCCCAGGTTGACTATTCTAATGTATGCTTTCCTAAACAATAAGACAAACTTTACTAATGTTTAAAATAGGGATTGACATCTGTGGCTTGTGTGTTGGAGGATTGTTACTTTCAGTGTTTGGTACTGGGAAGTTCCGGGTTTGTTTTTTTGTATTGCCTGTTTGTGTGCCTGGTTGGGAGTATGTGTATATTGTTACCTAGATTTAACTAACGCTCATAAATTGGACGATTAATCTAAGAAGCATCTGCAAAGAAAAACATGGATTAAAATCAGAGGAATAATGCAAGTGTATGTTAAAATGGTAGAACTGATACTTCTATTCTTACTTTAATCTCTTAGCTGTGTATGAGGGAAAAATAATATATCTATGTTTGACAGAAATTCAGCAAAAACATTAGAGTCACAGTGATCATTTCTTTATAATTTAATTCTAATCTTTATAGTTTTTATTTTTGTATTTTATAATTGACCGCTGTTGCAGCAATGAACCCTAACTGTATTTTTTCCCAATTGTATATTATGTGTTAAAATATTAGCTAATCATAGTACATGAACATTGNTGCTGTTGCAGCAATGAACCTCACCCTAACTGTATTTTTTCCCAATTGTATATTATGTGTTAAAATATTAGCTAATCATAGTACATGAACATTGTACGTGTAGATTAAATAAATATATGTATATTGGAGGAAAATGGTCAAATTTATAAACTATTCTTAGAATCCTAGAGGTATGAAAGAACACTGTGGAAGTAGGGAGGAGAGAGCACCTGACAGCTTAAAGAAGTCAGGAAAGACTTCACAAAGGTGGTAGATTTTGAACTGGATTACAGAGGATGGATAGGAGTCTAAAGGGCAGAAAAAGGATAAGGAGGACATTTTTGGCAGAGGAAACAGCATTTACACTGGAATAGATCCTTCGGGGTGTGGCTTTTTGAGGAAAAATAACTTCCCTAGGTGGTTAGAAAGAGAGCTGTGAGGAAGGTGAAGAAAGTGAGAATGGAGGGGTTAGAAGTGGCGGGGATGGCAGCTCCATGTAGCTAGTGGAGATAGTTATGGATGACATTGACATGATCCGCTAGAACTAAGGAGTCTTAGTTCTCTGACTGAAAACTGGCTAGCTTGGCAGTGCAGTACTCTCCTTCAGGTCAAGACTTGAAAGGCCAGCCTCAGCTTTCACCTCCCAGTGATAGGGAGCAGTGGTTTTCCATTGAGAACTTCAAACTTTTGTTTTTGTTTTTCCATAAACAAAATTGAGGGTAGGTAAATTTTATTATTATTGTTTAAACAGCTTTATTGAGGTGTAGTTAATTCACTTGAATAAGCTGTTCCTACTTAAAAAAAATATAGGGGTACCTGGGTGGCTCAGTTGGTTAAGCGGCTGCCTGTAGCTCAGGTCATGATCCTAGGCTTCTGGGATCGAGTCCCTCCTTGGGCTCCCTATTTAGCGGGGAGCCTGCTTCTCCCTCTGCCCCTCTCCCCTGCTCGTGCTTTCTCTCTTTCTCTCAAAAATAAATAAATAGAACCTTTAAAAAATATGTACATGTCTGAACTTAACAAATTGTAATTTTTAATCAAATACATACATATATATATATACAACTGTGACTCCCTCCCTCCAATCAAGATAATGAAAACATTCATCACCCCAAATGTTTCTTTGTGCCTTTGGATGAATTTTTAAAAAATTTAACACAATATATTAAAATCAGTATATATAAAATACAACTTTTTTTTTTTTTAAAGATTTTATTTATTTATTTGACAGAGATAGAGGGGAGTGAGAGAGGGAATACAAGCAGGGGGAGCGGGAGAGGAAGAAGCAGGCTTCCAGCGGAGGAGCCTGATGTGAGGCTCGATCCCAGAACGCTGGGATCACGCCCTGAGCCGAAGGCAGACGCTTAACGACTGAGCCACCCAGGCGCCCCAAAATACAACTTTTTTAGGGAATTTAGTGATTGGTCATATTTTAAAATGCTTTCTATTATGAAGATTTAAAAACATAATACACAACTAGAGAGAAGAGTATAACAGACTTCTGTGTACCCTATCACCCAACTTCAATGTGTAATAAGCATTTTTAGTCTTATTATTGTAATGCTTACACTTTTTACTTTTTTACAAATGTAGTGCTTTCTTACAAAAGCCTGATTATATGAATTCTTCATTTTACAAATGAGGAAATGAAATCCTGGAGAAATTGAGTTACTCAAAGAATTTTTTAAATTATGGAAATGTGGAAGTTGATGGGGAAGAAAAACTGCTATGTTTGCTCTCAAAAGTGCTCTGGACTAGGAGTATGGCCATCACCTGGGAGCTTATTAGAATTGTACATTGTATGCCCCACTCTAGACCTACTGAATCAGAAATTGTATTTTAATAAGATTTCCAGGTGATCATACACACATTAGAGTTTGAGAAACACAATAGTAGGGCAAATTGCCTCTTTGGGCAACAATAAAACTTTAGAATTAAAAACTTTCTAAAATCAAGGTTGGTGAAAGGAAAAAAATGGAACCCTGGCTTTAGTTACTGCTTAGTTTATGTTACTGAATGATGCCCTATCTAGTACTATGAAAAGTTAATCTTTTAGCTTTCTCTGTGTCTCATTTTCAATTTATAACAACAACAACAAAAAAGATTTTGAGGGTAAAATGACAAGTACCCTAGACTATTGTAATTATCCATTTATGCCTTTTCCCAGGATTATGTTTGGTCTGTGAAGAGGAAGTAGAACCTCACAGCATTTTTTTTATAGCCCCGTAAGTTGATAAAACAAACCAAAGCCCAGAATCTCTTTTATTCCCTGCTTCATTCCAAAGATCGTGAAGTTGGGCAACCAGAAGGCAGAATTAAACACTGTTCATTGTGTATACCAAGGGAGGACCTCATGTTGTGTTCAATCTAGCTGGCTAGGAAACCCTTCCATTAGCTTTTTCCTAATGTTTGCACTGAATGAGCCATTACATTTTGAAGGCAACACTGACTGAATTCAGTATTGATGCATTCACTTACCAACTTTTCTGCCTCTGGCAGAACAGTCTCTTTCTAATGGTAGTGTACAAACAGCAGTCACTGGCTTCATCCTCACTCTAAAGGAAGCCTTGTAATGCTGCTTCTGTTGCTATAGCCTTTATATGTACGGCCCCATTATAATTCTGTTCTTTGTGCCCACACTCCAGAAACATTTTCTAGATAATTCTTACTTGTTAATGGAAACCCTTTTGGTATGGTCCCAGGTAAAAGTTTTTGCAGGATTTAAATGTGTTCTGAGGTGTATTGTATTAATTGATATTAATGTCTTAACAAAGAGGAAATATTAATGTTGTTCTTTTGATTTGTAATGTTTTCACATATAGCACCTAGCTGTTGTATCTACATACCTTTCCAGAGAATTGTTTGGCAGCTGAAAAAATATTTAGATTCAGAATTTAGTAAAAGAGGTTTTACCAGTCCCTTTTACTGCTATTGTATTTTTTCTGATGAAAGCATATGCTCTCGGTTAACCAGTGAAATAAATGCTTCCAGTTTTACTAAATCCATGGGTCCTTAGAGCCCGGTGTGTACTCTGTCAAACAATCATATACAACATATAAACTGCAGTGATTCCAATGGTGCCTTATTGGATCTAAAGAAACCAATATATCTGATCCCATAGTATATTAACGGAGGGCTTTACCCAGTGAGATTATTCCACTGGCATTGACACTGTGCGACCGTGGACCATTAATAACAATACAATTTCCATTTTAATGCTAATGGAAAATCTAAAAATAAATTTTTAAAAATGTAAAATAAATCTTTAATGTATAAAGTCTCAAAGCGATTTAAAAAATGATTTGCTGAAGTGCTGTCATTTTTAAGCATTGTATTTGAACTTATGAGAGATAAAAACATGGTGATTGTACATATAGTTAACAGTTGTTGAAAATTTACATCTTCACTATTTTGAACCTTTTTCAGTATGATAGACTTAAGAGTCCTCTTGCATATTCTGGATTGTCTCTACTTAATTTTAGCCTTTACTCTTAAGCTGTAAAGTCTAGCTTGTGCTTTTGTAATGTTCTATGTGTCTGTTTTCTTTCGTTTGTGGTTATACAATTAGTAATATATAGTGAAAATGTGGTTAGTATGGGAATAGTTCAAATTAAAATTAGAAACTGGACTTGGCATGTATTCAATTCACTGCCTAGGGTTAAAGTCCAGAGCCACAGATAGTGGATCTTCACCTTTCTCTCCTGGTATTTTAGCTTTACTGATGATTTGAAACCATAGCAGTTAATATGCTTTAGCCTTTGCTTTTACAGATGAGAAATGGATCTTATACTTATATCACCAGGTTTCAAAACTATTTACACTAAGTGGGATGGTTTACTACCTCAGGGGTAGTGCATTAAGCCTATTGCTCTTGAGAATCCATTTTCATCTCTTCTCACCAATTGATGGGACAGATATGACAGGCCTTTAAAGTTGAGTGGAAATTTTCTGTGGGGCGGGCTGTTGTATTAAATTGTTCCTTACCACCACCATGGATGTTGTAAAGACTTGTGAGTGGGTAGCCTATGGCTAAAAAAAGAGATATATTGTCTGCAGTAGGGAGGCTGTAAGGTCTAATATATAGGGAATAGTTTTCTTCCTATCTGCTCACTATTTCCTTCTCCTTCTTTAAATCATAACTCGAGTCCCTCCACTCCAAAGAGGTTTTCTTGATTAACCAGCACCAGAATATGTTAGCCAAGTTACTATGAGAGGCCATGTTTGAAGAGAAGTGTATAGTCATTAGACATATAATTCCTAATTTGCACCAATATATTCTTATATTTAGGTTTACCATATTTAAAAGTTCAGGTTTCATGTGTTTCTGTTGACTGTTATTTACAAGGAACATGGATTACCTAATTAATATGGTAACTACCCCCCAATAATTCTTATTTGAAAACACACTGTTGCCATTATGCTAACGACGACTCGTTTGTCTCTTTTTTTGTTCATTTTCTTAATCAATAGAATTATAACCTAGTGATTAAGAAAAATGTTATAAGACGTTAATATATAATGTCAAAAGAAAAGACACATAAAATAAGCTTTGAAATTAACCACTACTTTAGAAAGCCTTGGTTCTATTTTAAGGACTTACTTAGAATAAAAGGTAGAGTTTTAATATGTGGCAGAAGTTTCCAGTAACATTTAAATTACTAATCAATAAATATTTTTTAATGAGTGCTCCTTCAACCTGCTGGAATTAGTTATATGCTCTAAATAACACAATAAAGAGATAAGAACTCTTTCTGCCTCACTCTTTCTCTTATTGAACTTACTTTAGTTTTCAGAATGTCCTCCTCAATTAGAATTTTTTAACAGTTCATGGATTTGGTCTCTGAGTTACTTTACCTCTACTGAAGGTGAGTTATTTAATTCTTAGAAAATCAGATCAACACACTTAACCATGTTTGTAATGATCAGGAATTCTTAAGGAGAATTTAATAAACTTTCCTCTCCAGCTGTACTTATGATCACAAGCAAAACATTAACATAACAACAGCAATAATTTTTTTTCTCAAATCAAGAAATACTCCTCTAGAATATGCATCCAAGGCACGAGGTAACTTTTATTTATCACAGACTCTGAGAGAAATAGCAACTGATTTTACTTTTGTTGCCCCTACTGCTGATTCACAGATTTCTATGTGACTTTGCACAGTATATTTCTGGGGAACAAAGTTCACTGTAGTCTAAATGCAAACATATGTTTCTGTATATTAAGCAAGCATTTTAATACATTATTATTACTTGAGCTAATAACAAATAGTCATCTGTCAGTGAACTAAAAAGGTACAAAGTTCACAGTAATTCTTAGATAGCTTAGTAATTACCCAGACAGCTTGTTAGAAAAGCTGTTTAAATCTAGGATTATGAAATACACTGATGGCTATTTTACTCCCATGGAGTTTCAAAAGATTGTTAGTACATTTGTCTATAATTATACACAAGTTCTCAGAGTCTTCTTTAATGAAATTTATATTCTAAACCGGCGTTGATATTCCTTATAAATTTTACTGACTTCTTGCTAAACCCATACTTTTCTGTTTTTTACTCCTCTTACTCCCCTCTCCCTATTTCTTGGGGGGAAAAAGTCACAAAACAACATGGTGATCATTAATATTTGATTTGTTTTTCAACAAATATTTGCCAAATAAATTTCTTTGGGTCCTGGAAACTTCTTGAGGGAAGAGGATGTGAAAAGGTGGAAGAGAAAAGAAATTAACTCCACAAAAACAGAAACTTTAATATGTTTTTTTCATTTTCTAATTATCGTTCCTCTATATCATGCCTTTATGTGTTCCTGCCAACACATATACATGAATTTACCATAGCAGCTGTGGTAGTTAATGGACTCTTAAAAGTCATGTTTGGATATAACTAAACAAATATGTATTCGTTCCCTTCTAATGAAATTACCCTTAACTGCCATCTTACAAAGAAAGCCAGCTCCCAATTTGTTTAACTAGATTATTTTAAATAACATATACATATATATTGCTTTAGTATTAACTTTTTAAAAAGACTATTAGAACAAACTTTACTCATCTAAGGTTTTATTTCCATTCTTAACAATACTTAATTCTATATATTTACATTTAGCTTTTTTATTTCCTAAGGTATTTGCAGTTATTTATCTGTTGTTTAGTAACCCGAAAATGCCTGCCCATCGCCATTCTGATACTAAATCACCATTTAGCTCCAACTTAAGTATTTCAATTATGACTGTTCTTTTCATTTTAAAGTGATACATTTTAGATCATGAGATAAAATTTAGATGACCTGAAGTGACATTACTTAAAGAAGCAAAAGAGTCTTTTCTGCTTTAGGAAGGGTTTGTCTACACTTAAATGTGAATTGTTTCCCCTCTATAATAATTTTCACAACCTACAATCTGTGTTCCTTACTGACTCACCCTGAAGTGTTACATGTAGGCAACATTTTCCTTTCCTAGTCATGGATATAATTATATGAAGACGTGTAGAGTAGACTGAGTATTAGTAGATAATTCTCAGTTTTGAAAGGCATATGTAATCAAGTTTATAGAATGGGATAAAAATGTCATGATGAAGAATTTAGTAATTTTCTCTGTGTTTATAACATCTTTTACCCACAGAACTGAGTTTTCACATCCTTTTAAATCAGAACTGTACTCATTAAATTTAATTCTAATTTTTGTCACTATATTTTCTAGGATATACCCATTTAGTATATTTTTCTGATTCCTTCTTGGGAGGTAAAACTTCACAAATCAAGTAACTCCATTGTTTCAGTCATATTTTTTATTGTTGTCATTATTAGCTCCAATTATTGTTATGATAATTAATAACAATTATAGTGTTAAATGCTGCAAGATATTTGAGGTTAAAGCTGCAATAACAGACCACCAGATCTTAACAACATGGTATTTGGTTTCTGTGTTAACTATGGACTCAGTGATGCTTACTGATTGAGCTGTTCCACTTCGAAGAAACATCACAGAAATTTATACTGAAAAGATAAATAAGGGTGTGATGCCAGTAAAAGAGCTTAGATGTGTAGATAATGAGAAAAAGCCAAACTAGGCTAGTTACAGATTCCTGTCTCAAATTCCTCGCAGAATGAGGTAGAGTATAAATAGTTATTTAAGCAAGTACTTTGGTGGTATATATATTCCACTAAGAAACTCTTGGGAAGTCTTATATTGTAATGTCGATCCAGAAAACACTTCTGTCACGTATTAGTCTTATAACTCTAAATTCTGTGTCTCATAGTAAAGTATTATGCCAATAAAAGGTGTTTTATTATTTTACCTACTCAATACCTTACTACGTAGAAAACCCTAGAAATTAACATACCTGTTATTCCTAAGCACAAATCTGTTAACCAGCACCATCCCAACACCTCAGTGAAACAAACTGGTTGGAATGGCTGCTGCTAGTGGAGAAAATGGTTCTCTCGAGGGAAATTTTTTCCTGGTTTCATGGGGTGTTTACTAACAGTAATCATTTCAACATGTATGTTGTATCCTTTCTTTCATTTAAGGGTTTTAGCAGGAACACTAATCTGAGCACTAAGAATGAGTATTTGTTGAATTGAATTTACACAGCTCCTTCTATTTCCTTATGAGCTAGATAAAATGCATTTTGTATATATTAATATTAGATTAATATGAACAATAAAATACCTTGAATGTGCTTTTGATTTTAAAGTACCTCTCTGTTTGCCAACATTTTTTCTGGGCTTCAGGCTGCTGAATTAGGCTGCTGTGTCTTCAGTCAGCAAAATTCCATTGGTGTATCTGTCTATATGAGATACGACACTTTATTCTAGCATAGGAAAAATTTTCAAGTGATTCTGCTGTTTTTCTTGCCTACAACTCTGCTTCCCTTTATTTTATGCAGCTTTGCGAATGATGGGGTAAAACGATTTCCTTTGAAAATTAGTGTATGATTTCAGTGTTTTGATATATTTCTTACCATAATTTTCTCTACTATTAACAAAAGACCATAAAAAATTATAAACATGTAAGAAAATGCTGTTCCTGATGAAGGTTTGTTGCAGAAATTTCTCTACTTCCTCTCATGATAAAATTAGTGATATATGCTATTGTGTAGTATGTTTTCTCACATTCTGTCTCTGTGTTTGAAACTGGTAAATTCTCCAGCATTTCCCCTCATAGCTTACATGTACTTTTTGAAACCACCTTTTCTGTACTCCCATATCCTCAGGTTTTTGTTGTTGTTGTTTTTTAATTTTTCTCTTCTTTTCCTACTTATCATTTGTCTGTCTATACATATGTATAATGTGTACATAGGGACATATATGTGCGTGTTCTGAATATTTTTTTCTGAACTGTATGTAAGTTATTGACACGATGCACTGTTAACACTAAAAACTTCAGTGAATATTTTGTAAAGACAAAGGTGCTCTAATCAGGAAATTAACAATGATATAATATATAACCTATAGACCTTATTCAAATTTCATCAGTTTTCCCATTTAACATCTTTTATAGCAAAAGGAAAAAAAATTACTGTCCAGGTTTCAAAGTAAGAACATGAATTACATTTTGTGTCTCTTTCATCCTTTAATCTGGAACAATTCCTTAATCTTTGCTTTTCATGATGTTGACATTTTTTAAGAATATAGGCCATTTATTTTGGAGGATATTCTTTCAGTTCAGGATTTTTTGATGTTTCCTTATAAATAGATTATTATACATTTTTGGCAGGAACATCACAAGGGTGATGTTTTATCCTCAGTGATTAGATCAAGAGACACATGGTGTCTCTGTCACATTATTAGTGATAATAACTTTGATCATTACCTTCAGACTTTTATTTATTTAATTTTTACAGGTTTATTGAAGTATAATTGACATAAAGTAAACTGCACACATTTACGTGCAGATTTTAATGTAACTGATGAGTAAAGTTAATGACCTTAGAGGGTAGCCTTACAAATTCTCTGAATTATAGGAGCTTTATGAAATGTCAGGGCCATGTGCTAGCCTGATTTGTCAACAAAGTCAGTGTAAGTTGTACATGTTATGAGGGGATAAGTAATATGTAAAAGAAGAATGGATTGACTTTGGAGTCTTTATCTAGATTGAGTATTGGACATCTTTGTTTTGACCTATGGCCTTTAAAATGTAGCTTGTTCATCTCCTGCTGCATTTGCTATCACGAGTTATATTAGTAGTCCACTCTCAGATCAGTCTTAAGGATTAAAAAAAGCTATTGCAGTTGGTAAAGACTGAATTGGTCATAGACTATATATTGTTAATCAATTTATAAATTAAGTTATAATTTATAAATACAGATTTCATTCAATATTAGATAGCTAAAAATTAAGATTCCTTGTTCTGTATATTTCTTAACTGACTGAACCACCCGGGTGCCCTTGTATATTTCTTGTAAGAGTTCATAAAAATCAGAATTTCAGAATAGGAAGAGATCTTAACCATCACAATCCAGAGCTTTCCAAGCAATATGAGATAATGAGCCTCTTAGTCTCTGAGCAACTGGGCTGGCCCTGGGATACCTAGAGCCTTGTGCTGGTTGCTTAAGTCTGCAAGCAGTCTTTTTTATTCTAGTGTGCTTTTTAAATGTTACCATTTTCTATGGACACCATGACATGAAGGGATAAGGAGGCACTGACTTTGTCCAATAGCTCATTTAGTCTTTTAATCATCTCTTCTGTATCTCTGCTAAATGATCATTGATCCTAGCCATTTATTCAAAAAATACTTCAAACCACTTTGTGTGCCAGGCACTGTGCTAGATGTAAGAAATATAGCAATAAATAAGACAGAAAAGTTGCTACATCCTGAGCTTTTACATTTTGTTGGAGAAATAGACAAATAAATGAATAATGGAGCATGGTAATTTAAGATTGAATAAAGTGCTGTGGATGAAATGAACAGGAAGATGAAAGATATTAGAGAACTTCTGAGGTATTGCCTAAGGAAGACATTTTTGAAGAAACATTTAACTGAGACTGGTAAGGTTAGAATGAGCAGGCTTCAGAAGATCTGGAAGAAGAATATTCCAAGAAGAGGAGCTCACTAGTACATAGGCCTGAGTATAGGAAAGGACTCACTGTTTCTGAGGGACAGAATGGGTGCATGGGTGGCTGGAGCATAGTGTGTGAAGAAGGGAGAATGGTATGAGATGAGGCTGGGGTTATGAGGAGCCAGCTCACACAGAGTCTTCTGGGCATAGAGAGGAATTTGGATTTTATTCTAAAGAGCAGTGGGAAGCCTGTGGAGGTTTGATGGCATATCCTTTGTTAAGATTCTTAACCTCTCTAAACCCAGGTTCCTAATCTAAAAGGAATTAATTGTGTGTTACCTACCTCATAGGGCTGTTGTGAGGCCTATATGAGTGAACTCCTGTATCAGTGCCTAGTTAGCCTTTAATACTCTATTGTTATTAGAAATATGTTTTCTTTTTCTTTTTTTTAAAGATTTTATTTATTTACTTGACAGAGATAGACACAGCCAGCTAGAGAGGGAACACAAGCAGGGGGAGTGGGAGAGGAAGAAGCAGGCTCACAGCAGAGGAGCCTGATGTGGGGCTCGATCCCAGAACGCTGGGATCACGCCCTGAGCCGAAGGCAGACGCTCAACCGCTGTGCCACCGGCGCCCCTAGAAATATGTTTTCCATTCTAGAGTAGTAACAGTTTATCAGTCTACTCCCATTATTAAATATTCTTCAGGACTATAGTTCTGTGCTTTTCCAGTCAAGTTTTTGATTATTAATTTAATTTCCTAAGTACCTCAACAGTAGGAGATGAATGGGGTTCTCTGAGTAAGATATATAAGTATTTATGTTAACAAAAAGAGACATCTCTTTTTTTAATAAATCAATGCATTTCTATTCTGGTTTATATATAAGTGGTTTATGAATTGAGTTATTAAATCTCATCTCTGGGTATATGGAATAAAGTCCACTTATAGATCAAGTGTAGATGGAATTTAGATAGAAAGTCTATTTTTTGGACCTTGAAGACAAAGTAGGTGATTCTGGATGGTGGTAAATCACTAAATACCTATAGTATTTACTTTCAAACCCTTTGTTGTTAGTCTACAATTTTAACGTTTTTCTAGTGGAAAAAAATGCTATGTGGTAGAATAATGTGGAACTGACAGTATCTATAATGTTGCTTAACAGAATCCTAAGTAGTACCCTTCATTTTCTTTCTACAACTTTAGAGTCTAATTTCATTATTCACACTAAGTCAAGTCACCTCATACACTGACTTAGCCAATCCTAAACCATTAGTCCTAAGGGAAATAAAGGATTAGGTTCTTGCAAGTCTCTGATGTTAACATTTTTTAATCGATCAATGCATAACCTTGTTTTATATATATTTCTGTTTAAAAAGACCCTTATTAAATATATATTGTTGATTCATTAACATTGAACTCATGGCCAACAGCACTATAGCTCACAACTGAATGAAGCTTTTCTAACATACTTATTTTCTCTGTAAGGCACATCCCATTCTTCTTGCATTTAGGAGTACTAGACAGCACTTCAACACTATGTTTGGGGGACCATTTTATACAGCAGAATCCCCAACAAAGAGCATGAAAGTGTGAAAAACATGACACTAAGTAGACTGCAGAAAGGATACTTGTTTACAGTATGAAGGCAAACAAGAAGGAGGAGCCTTGCCCTGTTCAACCTCAGCTGGGAGCATGCACATCTGGTAACCCAGTATTTTCTCTACTCTGCTCAAGTACGTATCTGCAAATGACCACTAAAGTACTTGAGTATTGATTTTGGGATTACAAATACATTTTAGTGAGTGGGTGAATTCACAAATGCAGATTCACTGTAATTGTTTAATTTTGGGAAACAGTTTTTAAAAAAATTTATTTTTACAGGGGAGATATAAAATAGATCAATATTTGATTAGTTATTCTTACACTACTTTCTATCTTGATACTGATTTTTTGGGACCAAATAATTCTGTGGTTATGGCCATTTTCATTGTAGTCACTTGGTTCTCTTTGTGACTCTATTGCAACTATACTTCTGAGGATAGTCTAGGTTCTTTATGTTCCTGAAGACAATACTATCAGTGTAAACAAACATAAAAGGACAAGTAAACTTTAGAACTTAGAAGAGAGAATAGAATATCGGTGACCTCAGAGTATGGAAAGATTGCTTAGAACACAAAAATTACAAATCATAAATCAAACAATTGGTAAGTTATGTTATCAAGTTACATTCAGTTACATTAAAATGAAGAATTTTGGTCCTCAATATAAACCATGAAGAAAATGAAAGTATAAACTACAGAGTGGGAGAAGATAGTGCAGTGTAAATCACTGATGAGTAATTAATATTAGGATTTATAAAGAAGCTATATATTATTAAGAAAAAGACAATGTAATATGAGTTGCCTGGGTGGCTCAGTTGATTAAGCATCTGCCTTTGGCTCAGGTCATGATCCCAGATCGAGTCCCACATCGGGCTCCTGGCTCAGCAGGGAATGTGCTTCTCCCTCTGCCTGTTGCTCCCCCAGCTTGTGCTCTCTCTTGCTCTCTCTCTCTGACAAATAAAATTAAAAAAAAGAAAAAGACAGTGTAATAGAGAAATGGACAACAGACTTGGTTGCTTTATGAAAGAAGAATCATAGAGAATATGATCAGTTCTGCTATAACGCTTGTTCTGAAAATGTGGAAGTGTTGCAGTGTGATTGATGTATTAGGGAATAATTTGGGCATAATGCAGATTTTGCATTTGCTTATGTGTAATTTTGTCCTTGAGAAACACTGGGTGAATGCAAAAAACTGCACCCATCTGAGATGAGCTGCATAGGAATATGCAAAATACACCTCAGACATCTTTCAGGTACCTCAATTCAATGAGTGTGGTATGAGCCGCCCCCAACCCATCCACATCTAGTATTAGAATTTTCTGTCTGATTTCAGATAACCCTCCTTCCACCA
Source organism: Ailuropoda melanoleuca (assembly GCF_002007445.2). Lineage (NCBI taxonomy): Eukaryota > Metazoa > Chordata > Mammalia > Carnivora > Ursidae > Ailuropoda > Ailuropoda melanoleuca. The sequence continues at coordinate 51,334,839 of NC_048224.1, forward strand.
CTTTACGGTAGCTCACAATCTTTGCAACATCCACCTGTTTAAGCAAACTTCAGTTCTGTTTCAAAGTGATATGCTCTGTTTATTGTATTACATATGTATTTCTTAATCATTTAACATGTATAAAACTGGGCTATCTTTATTAGATTCCTACTTTTTTATTAATATGTAGCACTGACCCCTCTTTTCCCATAAGCTCTGTGGTGTTAACGGCACCATTTTTTTTGTAAAGCTCAGTGATTTTAGGGGTGCATATGTTGCACTATAGCAGAACTGACGGTACATCCTGTGTGATTTATGTTCAAAGACATGTAAAACTGAACTTGTATGTGAATGTGGTGAAACTCTAAAGGGGATGAAGGGAGGGGTACAGAGATGGGATTGGGGAGTGGTGCACAGAGCTCTTTCAAAGATTATGTTGGGGTGCTTGGGAGGCTCAGTCAGTTAAGCACCTGCCTTCAGCTCAGGTCATGATCCCGGAGTCCTGGGACTGAGCCCCAGGTTGGGCTCCCTGCTCAGTGGAGAGTCTGCTTCTCCCTCTCCTTCTGCCCCTCACCCTGCTTGTGCTCTCTCTCTCAAATAAATAAATAAAATCTTTTTTTAAAAAAGATTGTTAGATTGTTTCTTCAACTGGATAGTAGGTACAGTGGCGTGGGTGATGGTTGCTTATTATTTTTATGCTATACATGTACTTCATTGAAATATAATTCACATACCATGCAATTCACACATTTCAAGTATACAATTCATTGGTTTCCAGTATATCCTCAGAATTGTGCAACCGTCACCACAATTTTAGAGCACCTTTATCACCCCCAAAAAACCATATACTTATTAGCAGTTACTCTTCATTTTTCCCCACAACTCCAGCCCTAGGCCACCACTAATGTCCTTTTCATTTCTTTGAATTTGCTTGTTTTGCACATTGCACATAAATGGAATCATACAATATGTGGTCTTTTGTGACTGGCTTCTTTCATTTAGCAGAATGTTTTGAAGATTCATTCATGTTGTCATGTGTATCAGTGCTTTCTTTCTTTCTATGGCTGAATAATATTCCATTGTATGGATATAGGATATTTTACTTATCTACTCATCAGTTGATGGATATTTAGTTTGTTTCCTCCTTTTGGCTATTATAATAATGCCTCTATGAACATTTGTATATAAGATTTCATATGGACATAATGTTTTTATTTCTCATGAGTATATACCTATGAGTGGAATTGATGGTTAACTTTATGTTTAACCTTTTGAGGACTGCCAGACTGTTTTGCACAGCACCATCCTACATTCCCACTAGCAGTATACCATATGTAGACTTTATATGTGTATGTGTTTTTTTAAAAATATCTACTCAATACATTTTAATACTTTTCAGAAAAGATAGTAGGGACAGTTGAAGTGAGTTGCTATCTTTTTGTCTGTAAGTACAGAAATAGATACTGGGCTCATGAGAGACTCTCCAAAGGTGGGGATTCTATCAGATGATAACATTTAGTTTGACATTTGGAGCTCCGGATCACTGGATATTTGTAGAACCCTGGGTTAATTTGTGGAGTGAGAAAACTTTGTCTTCAGCAGACTTCCCATAATTTCTTCTAAACCTTTCCTCATTTATTTTCTTTCCTTCTAGGTACTTCCTGATTTTATATCATCCCTCTGAAGGCCTACTTGTACAGATTCCTAAATGACCCCTCCCTTCTCTTTGCTTTTATAAAACTTCATTTTCTCAGTGTTTGTCTCTCAGAGGCAAGTATTCTATACTAACTTACCAATGACTGATGTTATGTTAATGTTTTATAATTTTCAAAGGATTTCCAATTTAAAGAATAATGCTGCATATATATATATTCAAAAGAATATATTCAAAAGAATATATTTTATGATGTCATGTTAAGCTTTCAGGGCAGGAATGTACAGATGTGTGTGTGTACATATGTGGGGATAAATAGCTCTTTATAGTACCCAGTAAACCATGCATGTAGTTCTCTGTTCCTGATGAGGTCTTTTCACACAGCTTCATTCTGTCTATGCCTGACTCTACTTCTAAGTGCTTTTTGTATTAAATAGGCCTCTTTGGCCAGTTTTCAGTGATCTCAGACTATAGTGGACTTTTGGATATTTTTATATATGTAGTTACTCAGCGTCTTTTAAATATCTGCCCTCTATTGGGGAAAACGCTACTTTTAGTTCTGTGTCCCCAAGCCAGAAAATTTCCTCATCTTTTTTGAAGCCAGAGCTCAGGCATCTGATCCAGACCCAGCCAACTAGATGTAGTCATTTGAATTCAGAAGAGAGAAGTGTGAAGAAGATGGTACAGTATGGAATCTGTTCTTAATAGACATGGCAGAGCTGGCATGGATATTGGCTTTCATGGGTGGCAAATGGTGGGGCTCTTACTGCACCTTTATCTCTCAAGATATGAAGCATTGTTTCAGTGCCTAGTGGCAGTCTTGCATGAGGATTTGGGTGTTATTGCAAGTCACATAGGCATAGGCCCTCTAGAAAATTCTAAAAGCTCTGTAATATCTTCCAGAAATACCTCTTCTACTTAAACTAGCTAGAATCGTCTTTATCTCTTTCTTGATTCCTTAGACTCTTTCTTAACTGATGGTTAAATCTGTATTTGGATGATAAACATGAGGTCCAGATCTTGCTTGGCTGGAGACAGAAGGTTTTCCTATAGCTTCTTAATTGGCCTATAAGAAAATATGTATGTTTTATGAACTATTGAAAGCATACAGAAAGTTAGCAACTAATAAATAACCATGTACCTACATCCAGCTCCATCAAGTATATACATTTAGCTACATTTGCTTCAGATCTTTTAAAGGAGTAAAACATTACAGATGTGGTCTACTTACTTGACTCTTCATTGACTAGGTTTGCTTTGTTATTTACCATCTACAAACTTGATTTTCACGTTCTCTATTATTTTATTGGGTATCAACATGGTATCTTACCAGAGTGGGTATGTTACCAGAGTCCAGAATTATTTAGCCTTTTACCTTTCTGATCAATACAAGGACTCGAAGGCTTTAAGTCATCCCTCCTGCCCGTCTTACACATAGGTGTAGGTTGCAAGTAATAAAAACCCCAGGTACTGTTATTTAAGCAAATCAAGATTTCTTTTTGTTATAAGAGGCTCAGACTAATATAATTTGGTCAGCAACTCATTAATGTTGGGACCGTTGTGTCTGCAGTTTTCATGGCCAGTGAGAGCCCTTCAGGCTGTCTTCTGTGTCATTTTGACACAACTTTATTATTCCTTGAGCCATTCCTTACATTCTGGTCCATCAAGATGTTCCAAGCTCATCTTATATTTTCCTTGCCCCAGCCTTGGAATCAGCCATATTCCCTAAGTATCCCTGGTTCCTTTTAGTGGAGAATGGCATTTAGAAACCAAGATTTATGTACAAGGTACGTTCACTGCTATTGGATATTGCTGCTTCTGGGTCTCCGCAGTGAAAAACATCTAGAGAATTACCCCCCCACCCACCCATATACACACAACACATACATATACATACACACACAGTCAGAACAAATTTAAATCAATATCATATCTGTTTATCTAGAAAACCATTAATCCATTTCAACACCACAGAATTCATTCTAATTTTCTCCTGTTTCATGTTTGTAGCTTCCTTTTTTGCTAGTGTGAAACCTGGTTTCCATTAACTTAATATATTTAATTATTAGATCAGTCCTCCCCTATTATAACTAACCTCCTGTCACTGCTTGCCTCTCCTTTCTAGTCTTATGTCCTCACCATCTTCTTACCCTTCTTAGGCTCCGGTACCATTGGATGGTTAAATCCTCCTCTTCCCCTTCTGCACCCCCCTCCACCGCAACCAGTGAATATTCTCTTCACCCTGAGCACCCGCTTCCCACAGCCCAGTAGGCCACCATTGGTAATTATACAGATACTCCCCAAAACCCCCTTTGGTAACTGCCAACCCTGCATTGGGTGTGCTTCCTTCTCTACCTCCCTTCAGACATCTGCCTTGCTTAGCACTACCTGAAACCTTTGTACTGAATTAAATAAATCCTTCCTTCCTTCATCTTCTCCTCCCTTCCCTCTTCCTTCCCTCCCTTCTGTTTCATAGACACAGGTCTTCCTATCTTCAAGGATATCACTGAGGATATTTTAGATTTTCTTTTCTTTTTTTGTCTGCTATATGTATTGTCTCTTTTTCCTCTGAATTTATATATATTTTTCTGTTTGTTTTGGTCTAGCTTTCATGTTAGATACATTTCCTCAAATGTCTGGTGATCTTTATCTGCTTATTCATTTAGTCCTATGGCTTTAAATATTAATATGCTGATGTTTCCCAAAATTATATTGCCACTCTGATCCTCTCCCCTGAATTCTGGGCTTATCCAGTTTCCTGCTTAGTATCTCTGCTTGGATATCTAATAAACATCAAAAATCAGCGTATTCAAAATGGGATTCTTGATTTGCTCTGTAAACTTTCCCTTCCTCATTTTAGTAAAGGCCAACTTCACTCATCTAGTAGCTCAGGCCAGAAGCCTTGGAGTCACCTATGATTTTTCTTTTTCTCTTATAGTCAGTATTCACCCCATCAGCAAGTCACTTGTTTTTTAAAAAATCATCAGAATCTGAAAGGTCAAGAAGCAAAGACATCCCAGTAGCAATGTGTACAACTAGTACCCATTTCTCAGTCTCTAATACCATTCCCTACTAAAAACCAAGCACCTTGGAGAACTGGATGATTCTAGGGCTGGGGCAGGGTAGGTATAAGATGATCCTGGAGTATCTTGTTATGCCAAGGTGTATGGAAGTGCTGAAAAAGATGATGGGGACATGTCACAGGACATAGCCAGTTCGAAGGGTTTCCACTTGCCGAATCTGGGACAGTTTGAGCTCCAAAATAGTTAAAAACAGAAATGAATTATAAACATTGGAAAAAATAAGAATTCATGAATTCATACTGATCAGGGACAGATAGATAAATAAATGGGTGAAGAGGGAGAGCTCTTAAAATCAAATGGAGAGACCAGCTGGTAAGTGTGGAAAGTCTGCCAGAGTTGGAAAATCATCTTTTCATAATCTTTGTAGTTAAGATTGGATCAGGCAAGAATCATCAACAAATTTTAATATGGGGGAAATTTTGTTTAGGAATAGAATATTTGTGTGGTCTTAAAGTGTCTCCCCAGAGATTGAGTGACAAGGGGAAAAGGTAACATTAATAGCACAGCGTAGAAATTAAACAATACCTTGACCAGGTGATCAAACTAACAGCATCAGTAAGGGACAGATGGACATTCTGTGCCTCCAGATGTGATACCCTGAGAAGATTACAACATCACCTGTGTATCGCTGAGAATACATAATCTAATCATGAGGAAATGTCAGACAGACCCTAAATGAGAAACATTCTAATTTTAAAATAGGGGGAGAGGACTTTATTCTTCAAAAATGTCAGTGTCATAGATGTTCTAGAAATGTTCCAGATTAAAGGAACCTAAAGAGATTGGTAGCTAAATGCAGTATCCAATCCTAGGCTGGATTCCGAGATGTAAAGGATAAAATGCTAGGACATTATTGGGTCAACTGACAAAATTGGAGTATAAACAGTAGAGTAGATAAAAGTATTATATCATGTTAAGTTTACTGAAGTTGATTACTATGATTATGTAAGAGAATATTGCATTTTTAGGAAATACTGAAGTGTTTAGGGGAAAAGGACCATGATGTATATAACTTACACTCAAGTGGTTTGAAAAAGAAATTTTGTGCATATAAATGTGTGTGTGTTTCTGTCTGCGCATGCATGCATACACTTGATAGGAGAAATTTTGTGTATATAAACGTGTGTGTCTGTCTGTCTGCGCATGCATGCACTTGATAGAGAGGATAGGTAAATAGCTGAATCTGGTAATGGATGTATGAGTGCTCTTTGTACTATTTTTAGGTTTGCTACCTTTTTATAAGTTTGAAATTATTAAAAGCAAAAACAAAAGCATAACCCAAATCTCACTCCTTCTCACTTCTTCCTCCTTTTGTCAAGCAACCTTTATGTCTTGCTCGGACTACTCCAATGGCCTTCCAGCCGATCTCTCTGCTTCCATCCATGCTGCCCTACAGTCATTTCTTTACACAACCGGCAAAGTGATTCTTTCAAAACATAAATCAGATACTATCACTCTGCTTCTCGTGGCTTACCATTTTACCTGAAATAAAAATTTAGTCCATAACTAGAGTCTTCAAGGCATGTGTGCTGGGGCCCCCTTCAACCTCTCTGATATCATCCCCCATCACTCTATGCCACTCATTTTGCTCCAGATGAACTGGCCTCTTTGTGTTCCTCCAGTAGACCAAATGTACTCTTCTTTCAGGGATTTTATACTTGCTCTTCTCTCTGCGTGGGGCACTCGTTGCCCAAATACCTGAGTGGTTCCCACCCTTCCTTCTGGCCTTTGCTGGAATCTATCCTCATCAGAGACTCTCTCCCTGACCTTCCGAGTTAAAACAACATTCCTCCTTCTCTCTACCCATTACACTCTATCCTCCATCCCTGCTTTATTTCTACTTCTGTTCTACATGCTGCATTTGTTTATTGTCTATATTCTTTTTAGAATATAAGCTCCTTGAGAAAGGGGCTTTGTTTTGTTCATTACTGTATCCCCAGTGCTTAGAACAGTGCCTGGCACATAGTAGGCTCTCAGTAAATGCTTGAGAATGGAAGAATAAGCTTCCAGGCACTTAAAAGCTGATTGAAAACTGTGTGTGAGTGGGGCATCTTGGTTTTGGTGGTCTTCACTAGGGTGATGGGTTTGGTGTGGGACATCCTGCTGTTAGATCTATGTCTCTTAGGTCAGTCAGTTCCCCTGACAGGTTTGCACGAATTCCTAGCTGGAAAGGAAGAGAAGAAGGTGGGGGTGGTCTGTAGGTCTGGCTCCTGATGTTCTGGGAATGAACTGGGGCTCTTTCTCGTCTGTTCTCATGCTCTTTGTTCTTGGAGATTTGCGTGCTCCCACTCCCCCCTTATTGTCCTTGTGGTAGGGTTTCAGTTAGGAGTGGAGGCAAATAAGTGTGTTCATTTCATCAATCCAATTGGTTCTTTCAATAGAGGTCAGGCCTCTTATATCACAACTAAGAGGACTTCTGCTTGTCCTTGTATGACATTAGGAAACTACAGTTGACTTGGGAGCTAACATTAAGTCATGCCCGTCAATTGAAAGGAGAACTTTTCAAATGAGAGTGTTTTAGCCACTAGCCACTTGTGGTGATTGAGGACTTAAACTGCGGCTTGTTTGAATTGAGGTGTGCTGTGAGTGTGAAATACACACCAAGTTTCAAAGACTGAAAACAGTGTAAAATATCTTGTGAGTAGTTTTAAAACATTGACTACATGTTGAAATGATAATATTTTGGATATATTGAATTTATATGTTATTCAGATTAATTTTATCTGTTTCTTTTTGCTTTTTAAAATTTCACTACTAGGGGCGCCTGGGTGGCGCAGTCGTTAAGCGTCTGCCTTCGGCTCAGGGCGTGATCCCGGAGTCCTGGGATCGAGCCCCATGTCAGGCTCCTCTGCTGGGGAGCCTGCTTCTTCCTCTCCCACTCCCCCTGCTTGTGTTCCCTTTCTCGCTGGCTGTCTCTCTCTCTGTCAAATAAATAAATAAAATCTTTAAAAAATAAAATAAAATAAAATTTCACTACTAGAAATTTAAGATGACCTTTATGGATTGCATTGTCATTCTTTTGGACAGTGCTGCTGTAGAGACCAACAACTAAGGCAAACAATACCTGTCAGTAGTGGTCCTGGATCCTAGAAAGCCATGAAAGGATCAAAATTAGCAGATAGAATTTGTCCCCCTAGGATGGATACTTTGACCTTTGACTTTGCTCTTATTGTACTTCTATATACTTTAGAAAGAGCTATTGCCCTTGTTAGCTTTTAACTTTATATAGATTTGAACTTGCCAGTTTGGTCCATCACCTTTTTTTGAATGCTAAATTGCTAGTAAAACTCTAGAGCAGAAGAGAATAGATCCACATTTTCCCAAACTGTACTGTTCTATTTAAGAGTAGTGCTGTAACCTAGATACACTTGGCTCCCAGGATTTTTAGTCCTAAGAGTAATTCCAGAGGGCATGAATAGTCTGAAAATGTTCTTCTTTCACAAATATAGGCACTTCTTCTAATTGCCTGAAAATAACCTATAGAAAGACCTACCAGCTGAAACAGAAATGGAGACTACTCCCTTTCGAGTGCCCAATGAATAATATTCATGATTATTGACTAGTAGTGGATCAATTGGGCCTTAAAGCCCAATTGATCACACTAGTATTCTTATAGCTATATTGGACTTTTACTTCTCCACAGAGGCACAGATTATAGTCCGTTTGGCATTCATTTTTAATTTTATGAAGAGTGTTTCAAATTAAAACCTCCTATCAGATCACTCTCCCTCCTCTGAGACATTAATGTGGTCCTTATATAATTAAGCCATCCACCATTCAAGCCGATTAACAACTTCCACAATAGGAATTTGAGGTTGAAAACACTATTCCCAATTGCCATTCTTCAGCCTGAAGGATTAGGGAATTACAGCCCCTCGTTTCTGACTCATCTTTTATCAGAATGCTGAAAGATAAAATCATTCTTATTTCTTAGTTCCATTCCTTTTTCCTTACTTGTGTGCTTAGGAAGATAATTTTTCCTCAAAACCTGAAGAATTATGTCTTTTTTTTTTTTCTAAAGGTTGAAAGATATCAGAGTAGGTAGCCAGATTTTATGTCCCCCAGGCTAGCTTTCTGGGTCAATCCATTTTCAAAAGAATCTTTTTCAAGTAGTTAGCAGATAATTTTAATATAAAAGTATTCCTCTTTCACAGTTGAGAAAGTTCTGTAGCCTCCTCTCTATCCTTCCCATAGTCTCACTCTTCAGAGAGCATATTTCATTTCATCTTTCTGTTTTTAATTTTTCTGCTAGTTGCCCACCCGAAATTTAAATTGTATTTTTAAACTAAGCATGTACTTTTTTCATGATGAACTATTTGGTTTATTTATAATATCTCCTACCTCCTTTTCTCCTCTACTCTCCAGTTTTCTAAGTTATAATATTATTTTTAGTTCTGCTACAGGTTCTTTTTCCACCATGAGTAATCTATTCTCTAACTTCGATTCCATCAACATTGGGTTGTATTTCTTGACTTTTATTATGTAAGGTGAGAAAGTTAGTATCCCCTCCTCTGTTATACTTTTAATTTTACATTTTAATTTTTGGAGAACAGTTGTCTGGCTTTATCCCAGGGGCAAATGATGTTCTTTGCAATGGCTGAGTATGTGTATGGAAACTGGAGAGGGACCAAATGGCCCAGGTGTTACTCACACCTTCCTTTAATTTACTTCCCCTTCTCCCATTGCTGTTCTCTGTCCAAGCTTTGGGCATCTCCCAGTCCTTTCTGGGAAAACAGACTCCTACTTCCACTGCAATTCTTTCTCATTATATAATTTGGGTTTCCTCCACTATGGTGTATTTCTCAGTGTAGTCTCACTGATACGCTGTCTTCCAGAAATTCATCAAAATCTGGTCTTCTGCAGCCCCACCTTCCTTCTCAGTGGATTTATACCCTTTGCTGTCCTATCAGTGGGAATTTGGAAGGGAAAAGGGGAGATTGAAACATATGTTCTCGGCTGGCTATCTTGAACCAGAGGATCTAAAAGTAATAGGTGGCTTTTCAGTTATCTTAAGTTGTTCTTGAATATTGGTATGGTACTTTTATACTGTTCAAAATGCTTTTACATGATCTATCTAGCCCTCATGACAACCTTTGATGTAGGTGGGACATGTATTATTCTTGTTTTACAAAATAGGAAACTAGGATTAGAGAGGCTAAGTAAGGGATTTACCAAAGGTCACTTGCTTAAGTAAGTTCCAGAACTGGAATAAAGATTAAAGCCCAAATCTTCCCAGTCATGGCAGTTAGCTCTGTTTTTATTATATGAGTTCTGATTGGGTGCGTGGTTATCAGTGTCCTCAAGTGTTTAGTCTTTTTTCTTCTCTCTCTCCCCTCCTTCCTCCCTCCATGGTCTTTGTGCCTTATCATCTTTGAAATAGAATCTCCGCTCTCTTTACTAGCTCTTCTATTCTCTGTCTACTTGTAATGTCTCATTTTTTTAGATTAACAGATGGTTGGGCTTTTTGGGCTATTTTTGGGGAATAAAAAGCCGGGGTGCTTACGTGATTTCATTTTTCTGCAGGTTAATATACCTGTTCATGTGTAGCTGCTCTTCCCCCGTTAAATGAGAAACAAGGTATTTTTTTAAACAACATTTTCCACTTAGCTTTCCATTCTCTCCAAAATCAGTCAGGAAACCAGAGTGAAGAATTGTTCTGTGTTGGCTGGTATTATTAGTGTCAATCTATAAAGGCTACATATAGGTAGTTTGGCTGTGTCAGTGTGATTGGTTTCTTTAAAGTAGTTTAGACATGCATTCTGGATATAGCACATATTGTATCATGCTCATTTATTGTTGACTTGTTCTACTTATTTACTGGGTAAAAATCAACCTGCAACAGATCTTCATCAGGAGTGTTTGTGTCCCATACTCGAGCACTATTCAAAGCTTTATTTTCCCAGAGACTTTGGAAGTGGGCTAGAGGATACTTGTGATTGATGTGATAGCGTAACCTTCTTACAGAATAGATTTAAGGTTTGTGCCATAGATAGACCTCTTTCTTTTTTTTCCTGGAAGGAACACACACACACACACACAGAGTAACTTCATTGAGGCTATCTTTAGAGTCAGGTTTATTGAGTTGTACAACTCTGGGTTACACTATTTATAAAGTACTCTGTGAATGGTGCCTTCTAGAGTTGTGCCAAAAGGCAGCCCTACTAGACTTACCTAATTTAAGAATTCATAGAATATAATTTAATGGAATCATTGTAAGTTTGAGAGTCTTTGTTCAGCTGTGATTCTGACTCTCAGTAACATCTTTTGTCTTATTTATTTATTTTGTTATTCAAATTTTAAAAAGTATTATTTACTTGGGGTGCCTGGGTGGCTCTGTTGGTTAAGCATCTGCCTTTGGCTAAGGTCATGATCTCAGGGTCCTGGGATCAAGTTCTGCATTTTGCTCCCTGGGTATGCTCCCTTCTCAGCAGGGAGTCTGCTTCTCCCTCTGCCTCCCCGGCAGTTCACTGCACCTGCGTGCGCTGTCTCTCTCTCAGAAAAATAAATCAAATCTTAAAAAAAAGCAACACCCATTTCCTCTACTGCCCAATTACCTCACAGAGAAGATCCAAGGATTGTTGGATTAAAAAAAATTATAATAGAATTCCATGGAGATAAGGTCTTATGACTATGGTGTGCCCTAGCTGTAGATGATAAGTAGTACTAGAATCCCTGCTTATAAGATATTTCTTATAAAGTTTGACAATGAGCATTGCATACTTGTATTATAAAGCCATACTTGTTTTTTTTAAGTTGTGCTTGTACTTGTGGTTCACTTTTTTCCAAAGAGGAATTTTATTATTTGGGTCCATTGCATATACTAGCTTGTTTAAAATATTATCAATTTGACAAAAATTTTCTTTAATCTTGAATTTTCCATTATATAATTCCAAATCTAAAGCTAATGTTTTGCTTTTTAATTTTTGAAGAAAATGTTGATCTGTATTTTTTAATTAAAGTTTTTGATTCTAGCTATAATAGAAGAATTTGAAATACATGGAAATAGGAAATATGCAAATACTATGGATTATCTTCCCTGATTATAAGGAAAAGGTTTAGATGTAGATATTGACAAATCTTTATCCATGAATGGAAATGTATATCTAGTATAATCGTGTACTATCTATTTTTAAATTGATTTCAGATAAAAGCTTTTAATCTGGAAGGTTAAAATATAAAATAGGAAAAGATTACAAAGTTTAAAACTTCTGAGCTTTTTTGTGACTATGATTTTCTGCTACATTTAATTAACTGGTTTTTAAAATTATTATTTCCTGTCTAAGTTGTATTTTGCATTTTTGGAGGAGTAATGTAGAATTTGTACAGGTTTCTGGAAAATGTATTGTAAAAAACCCAAAAGATTTCCCTTCCCATTCATCATCTCATTCTCCTGTATCCCCTAGTGCCAGGCTTTACACACAGGTACATAATAAATGTTTGCTCCGTACTCAGTTGAGGTTTTTACTGTGGGACTGAAACGAGCCCTGTGAAAGAGCAGAGAAAACAATCGACCACACTGGATGTGCAGCCCAAGCTATTGTGTCGTCTCCGGATGTACGACTCTGATTTTTGACTTGCAGGATTTTTAGAGTCCCTGGTTGTTCCTGCCAGGCTGGTTGGCTTTGCTTCAACCAGATTATTTGGCTATGATGTTAAGCAGGATGTTGGATGCTGGGATTAAGGAATGGCTTGAGACGCTTTTTCTGTTTAGCACTCTTCTCCACTTTCAAATTAACTACTTAGACTGTTAATAAAGGGGTTTTTAAAAGTAAGGCAAAACTTTGCGTTCTCCCTTACTAAACCTGTAGCATCTGGCAGTAGGAAGAAGTATAGTGGGACTTATTGGCACCATGGTGCAGAGCATTGAAGAATTCCATGTTGTGACAACACATCAAAATAAATTGCTGTCAACAGACCAAAACACCAAGTGCTGTGATTCTGTCTGACGTGTGAAGATTCAGACAGGCTGTCTTGACAAGTTGTGGTGGAGCACCTGCATTTGACAGAAGACAGTGATATAAATCTGATTTGCCTGATATGAAGCACCTAGATATAGTTAATGCTGGTGACAATAAGTCTGCATAAAATATCCAAGACATGAGTCTGGTTTTATTTTGCCTCTATTATGTGCTATTATATTTTTGGTCACATTTTGATACTTACTTGGTTCCCACCTGTGTTTGTAGTTTGGCCTTGAAATATAATTATAAATAATAAACTCAGAAAAATGTAACAAATTAAGGTTTAGGTCTGTCTTTTTTTTTTTTCAGTTGTACTGCACAAGGCAATACTGTTGCAGTTGCTCAAAGCAGAAGAAATGCAATGAAATTTTATTTTATGCTAATCATAAAAGTAATCATAGTTGAGGTGGTATTAATTTTGTAACTTACAGCCAAAATATTGAAAACAGTGGGTTAAAAGTCATGAGTTACTATAAATCTTCTCTCAAGCTGTATTTGGCTCTGAAGCCTCTAGAAGAGGTAAAATCATTGAATAGGTGGTTAATTTTTACCTTTCATTACCAATAAATGATAACTTTTTATAGTACTAGCATATATCACAGCTCATTTAAGAATGTGTAAAACATATCATAGCTCTGGAGTTTAATTATAGAACTTCCTACTAGCTTCTCTCTTTCAGTTCTTCAAGTAACCACAGATCCTTCATTCTGACAGTAGTAAACTAGTAAGAAATGCATAGAGATGGAAATTTCAATTACGTTTTTCTAATTACATCTTAAGATTTAAGAGATGTTAACAGTGGGCTTTTAGTTGGAAGAAAGAATCCTTTTAAAAGCAAAGGTTCCTAAAGAAGGGTTAGGTTACATTTCTGAAAATTGAAGGTAATTTTAAAAAATGGAAATGAAGACAAGGTAATGTTAATTGTCTTCTTTCACTCTTTTGTAGTAACTAACTTGTTTGTAGCATTTGCAGTAATACTTGTCATTGTCCAGATATAGAAATCTATTCGATTTTCCGTTTCAAAGATGTTATTTATTTAATTAATTTTTATCTCTTTTGAAGATTAATTTCAAATTATAGCCAATTGTTGCTCAATGTTGTTGAAAAAGAGAGAGAAAGAATTCAGGTATTCCCCAAAGTTGAGAAAGCCTGAAAATCACACTGTCCACTCTATAATTTTTAAAGCCATAAATTATTATTATTTTTTAAATTACCATTCATTCTTGACTCTATTGTTATTTTATCCCTTAAAGGCTGCTAATGAGAAATAGAGCCTCATTATGATTTTAAGGATGAGAAAGGAAGGCTTTTAATTAATGATATGTAAATGGTCTTGAATTGATTATGTTAGAATATCAAGAGAGATGGGTAGAAGCTGTGGTGTAATATATTTTAATTAAGAATTAATTAAAAATGATGGCAATTTCATAAAGCCTCACAGAAAATAGTGGAATTTACTTTCTGTCAGGAGTAAATTAGCCTGTGATTAAATAAAGGGCCTGCATTAATACTGGAGTTATTTTTAAATTGTGCTATGAAGAATTATGTAATTTTTCCTAAATAAGTAAAATTAAAGTTTAATATTTAAAGGTGGGTTGTAAACAGTGGCAGAGAACTAACATGCTTGCAAACCTAATATATTGTTCATTTGTTAGGAAAATTTTGTGTAAGTATTTTTAACCTCAGCATTATATACTGTGTGGCTTTAAAAAAAATGGACTTTATCCTATTGTCCAGTTAGTGGTGGTATAAGAAGTGCTCGTACAGGTAGCCTTAACAGTGCTTTTCCTTTAGGTTTATTGTGCAGAAGATCTGGGAAAGTTCTTTATTAATCACTTAAAATTATTTTTAAAGGAGGTATTCTTTGGGGGGGAGGGGCATGTTCTTTTCCAGAGTTTAAAAACATTTCTTACTTAGATGTGTTTTTTCTTTGTAAATAATAATACTTTTACTGAACGTAACAGCGTCTCATTCAAAACGCTAAAATGTATGTATTTCTTCATGTTGAAACTTGATATATCCCTGAATATGCTTTATATTCAGATTTAACAGGTGGCATAATTTTTATAAACAAAATTTTCAGTTCAGAAAAGTTTTTAAAATGAAACTGTGTTTGATTTTAACTTGCATTGTAATTTGACCATAGTAAAAGAAAGGCTGTATAATCTAATAAATGTATGTATTTCATTAATGTTTCCACATACATTTATATAAGGTACCATCTCAGTGTTATAGCTGATTGTATTGGATTATTATGTAAAATTTCACATAATACATTGTGACATCCTCAACCTTAATTCAGTACTTCATACTTAGGAAACATATTAATGAGTCGTGGAATTTGGGGATTTTATAGATAATCTGTCTCAGCAGTTGTTTGGGTATACTTTGTATTATTTGGGTATACTTTGTATATTTGTATATACTTTGTATATACTTGTGGGTTTTTTGTATTTTGCTAAGTAGCTAAAAAAAATGAATTTTTCTTTGTTGGTAACTGTTACCTTTCACTAAGTCTCACTGCCTATGGGCAAACCCATTTAGCAAGTATGTATCTTGCATGTGAAGGTCCATAGTACAGCCATATTTTGTGAAGCCACTATGATGTTTGAAATTCAGAAATACGGTTGTGGGAAAGAGGGTAAAGTGAACATTCCCTGGTTCCCTCTGCAAGTGTCTGTCATTGCTGCTGATTATGCCCCAGTCACTGTAGTATATAAAAAATATACCCATTACTAAAAAAGTTGTCATGACTCTCTGTATTTACTTTTATTCACTTGTTTGTGCTACTCAGAAAGTGGACTTTAGGCACCTCTGTTTGTTAATGCTGTTCATTGCTTTTATCTTAATGTTGATTTTAAGTTGCAAAGATAGTTTCAAAAAGACTGAACTTAACCTACATAATGTTAATACTGCTCTTTTTTAAGGGGAGAGATCATATTTTTTTGGTGTTAGTTTTAAAGAATGTTTTATATGTTAGGTTTGGGGACAATTTTATAGGTCACATGGTTCCTAAGATAGTTTTAGAAAGCTAAATAATCTATTAGTGCCTCAGAATTTCTGTGGTAGCTACTCTGGATCATTTTTCTTTTTTAAGAAAAATTCAAAAGGATCCAGTACATTTTTATTTGGGAGTTTAGAGTAGAAAAGAATGGTAAGAGAATGAACTGTAGAGCCAATGGGGAAAAGTTAAGAGATTTGAGGGGTAGTATAAATAGAGAAAAGAAAGCTAAAAAGGGTTGAAGGATTTTTATAAGATCAATGCCAAGTATTTGATTTCTGTATATTATTATTATTTTTTCTTTAAAATGTATATTTACTGTTACCACTCTTATTTTTCCTTTCTGGGAGAGCTACTTGACCACTAGTGTGAAAAAGAACTGCTCAGTTTGTGAGACTGTATCTATTGGTTTCTTTTGGAAATATGCGGGATTTGCCTGTAATCAGGGATCTTGAACTGAAGCTTCCTCCAGGGCCCTCCATTTCTGTCATCCTGTGTTCCTGTATTGATCCCGTATTTGCAAGGAAGGTGTGCCTTTAATTTCACGAGAATGAAATATCCTAATTAATTTGTGCTTAGCACAGGACACATAGGCTTCTTGCTGCTGTTTTCCTAGTGGCTCAAAGGAAAAGAGAACTCCGTGGTAATCTCTAAGGTATATTTTAAGTCTAGTGAATCAGGCCTTCCTCATTTATAAGGATATTTACAAGGTCTCAAAAGATAACATGTAGACCTCTTGTGACAGAATTTAAATTAGAATCTATATGATGAATTAAATTTAACTAAAGATTTTTACTTTTACTTTATAATTCTTGTTGCTTTCTAGAGAAAGGGAGAAAATTAAATTTCCAAGAATCCCTGGTCTCAGCCTTGCTTTCTGTAGTTCCAGCTGTTGTAACAGCACTCAGTACCATTTATTAAGAACTTGCTGTTTACCAGGCCTTGAGTGCACATAAAAGTGCTTTACATGTATTAGTTCATTCAATCTTTATATCAACTCTGACCTCGGTCATTGGTTCCCAAACTTTATGTTTTCAGGACCCCTTTCGATGCTACACAGAATTATTGAGAACTGTAGAGATCTTTTGCTTATGAGGATTAATATATCTCAATATTTACTATATTAGAAATATCTAAAAATTTATCAGTTTACTGTAAAATAGCAATAATAAACTGATTGTATTTTGACATAAAGAACATTTTAAAAATAAAAACAACTTAGTTTCCAAAAGAAAAAATTAGTTAGAAGAGTGCTATTGTCTTGTAATGTTTGCAGATCTCTTAATGTCTGACTTTAGCAGCTGGGTTCTTACACCTGCTCTGCATTCAGTCTGTTGTGATCTTATACACTTCATGAAGCCCCTTGTAAACTTCATTGTATACTCACAGGCAAGTAAGAATATAAAGGGAAACAACATCTTAGTAATATTATGAAAATAGTTTTGACCTTGCCCAACCTCTGAGGGTGCCTTAGGGGCCCCAGGGTCCCTGGGCCACACTCTGAAAACCTCTGATTTAGTAAGTACTCTCAGTTTACACATAAACATAACTGTTTACTTCTGATATGCTGCACTGCAACAAATACCCATTTTTCTTTGTCTTTTTTGCTCTCAGTTTTAGCCTCAGAGGATCAATCCATGATTGTGATATCACCAAGCTTAATCTAGTAGCTTACCTTATTTTAGAATCTAATTTGGGGGCTTTGCTAGAATATCCTGTAACTCTATTTAATTTTGCATTGGGAGACAAACTTTCTAAATGTTAACTGTGGGTGGCAGTTTCAACTAGTTCAATTCTAGCATAGCGTGTCTTTGAATGAGAACGGCATTGACATGAATATTTAACTAGTTCCAAAAGTTAGAACATTTAATTCTGGGAGAAAACTGCTCAAGTTGAATATAGTGCAGAGATTCTAGCCTAATAAATTCCTTCATTCACCACAATTTTAGCAAATTCTGGGAATGGTGTTTACCTAATTGAAAATTTCCTGACTCAAATCTTTCATATGTAGGATTGTTTATTTGAAAGAAAGAAGGAAAAAAAAAAGCTTCCTTACTTGAAATCCAAATAATTTATTTACTGTTCTCATATCTTAATTATTTGTCATGAATGATAGGAGTAACCTTCCTCTTTCCTCAAAATGTTTTTATGTGAAATTTGAGACAGGATTGAAAATCAGATATCATAAGTGCTTGGTGACTCTAGCTTGTCTGGAGTATTCACCGATTAATGTAGGGTCATTGGTGATTAGGGGAATCTTTCCTTTGAAAATATATCTATGATTATAAATGCTACAAAAACATAATAATGGTACTATCAGTGCTAAGTATTTAGACAGTTCAACTTATTGTGTGAAGACCTTATTGGGAAGAATAGATTGCTCTGTCCTTCAATTATGGGCATAATTTTTAACCTAACAAAATTATGCAGTGTATAAATGAATGCATTTGAATGAGGTATTGGTAGAAATTCTGAAGTAAAGGGTCATGTAGGGTATATGCAATTTTTGTATTTTAATTTTTAATTATGAAATATTTCAAGCACAGAACCATCCATATTCCCTTCTGCTAAATTTAATAAATGTTAACATTTTGACATTATCTGCTTTAGATATTTAATAAGAAATAGAACCAGTTACATATGAAGATTTCCCATACCTTCAGCCCACACTAACTTTCCTACCTAAACAAAAGCAGTATTTATCTTAGAGTTGGTGCATATGTTCCTCATTTGCCTTAAAAAAAACCCTTATTATATGTATGTGTTTATAAATAATACATAGTATTTTTAGCATTGATATAAATTATATACAGTGTGTATTATATGCATAAATTATGTATGTGTGTATATATATAATATAATGTATATTGAATATATGTAATGTATATATTGTTTTATATCTTGTTCTTTTCCCTCACCACTGTTTTCTGAGTGTATGTAGTTTGATACCTGTGTATTGATTTCATTCATTTTAACTGTTTTGTAGTATTCCATTGTGCAAATAAATTCATACACATTTCATTGTTGATGGACACTTAAATTGTTTCCAGAGTTTTCCTGTTATAAATATGCTTACACATATATTCTTGTCCACATGCAAGAACTTCTCTGAGGTACATACGCTCAGAAGTTGCATTCTAGGTGCATACCGAGAAATGTTGGGTTATAGCGTATTCAGTTTTACTTGCTGTTGCTTAATTGCTTTCCAGAGTGGTTATACCAGTTTATATTGCCACCAGCAGTAAAACTATTTGATACCTACCTTTGTTCTAGAATTATGCACTTATTTTTCAGAGTCAGAAACTAAATTCATTTAGGACTTCAATCATCTATATCTTCTTGTGTTGGATATAGATATCAGTAGCTTTGAAGTTTGGACTTTTGCTGAATATAGTAACTGGTATTTTGCTTTTTCAGAAGCTCTGATTTGTTGTCCAGAGGATTTATTTTGAGTTATTAGTAAACTGACAAGATAAACACAAAAGTCATTTAGTTAAATATACTTGCATCCATACTTTTACTAGGCAATAATTTTGTTTCTGACCCACCAGATCTGATATATATAATTGTACTGTCTAGACAAATTTTCCATATTTCAGAGTAATTAATGGTTTATGTAGAAATGCTCCAACTATATTTTTATTTGTTGAACATAATTTATTAGGAATCAAAACCAACATATTTAGGATAGTACCAAAATTAAGGTTGTTTTAAGTTGTGGCGTGTTGATATGCATGTCACAATAAAGATTTGTCATAACAGAACCCTATAGAAGGGGGAGATGGGAACAAATACTTTACAGCTCTTCTGCTATCTGGCACCATTTTTTAATGTATTCTAAGCCTGTAATAAAATTTTACTGGTTGATCATTTAAATGCAAGGTTAGAAATAAATCTGATGATCCATCTAGAAAAATAAGATTAGTCAGTTTTTAAAACTACTCTTGACCTTTCAATTAGCATATCAAGTTATATCAGACCATACATAGCAGCTTCCGGCTATAGTTAGACAATTTACTTATAACAGAAAGTTATTGACCACAAGGTTTTCTCACATATTAAAAGTTTTGTAATATATTTAGAATGTCCAGTTTATTCAATTTATGACGAAATCAAAAAGAACATAGAGTTCTAAACATCGTTCTGAGAGATTTGTTTGCCCTTATTTCTCTTAAAAGTATTTCAAAACCTTTGATTTGATACTGAAAATCAGTATACGTAAGTCACCTTCTTTGTTCTAGGATAAACAGAATGCATGCTTTCTGCAGTTCCCTTGATCAATGAGAAAATGCCTTATAGCAAAACCACATGGAGAGAATGTAGCTGTAGGTGATCCCCCGAGAGCGTTTTTGATTGGAGCTGGGAGTTTGGTATTGAAAGAAGAGGGAGACAGACAGGTTGTTTGAAAAAATTCCCATTAGACCAAATGCTTATGTTGGAGCTGTGCTACAACATTTTTCATGAAGAAAGTGCAACTTTATCAATTTTAAAGGTTAAAGGCTATTCATTGCATGATTGTAATAATGTATTTCTGGTTTGGAATTTTTGTATACATCTTATTGCACTTCATTAACCAGTGGACTAGAAATTTCATTTATTCACATGCTGCTTGTCAATCCTTCTTTCCCAGGATTTTGTTCTGGAAATACATTATTAGGAAATGTATCATTTGGTTCTTAAAGTCAGGGCAACTGCAGAACATTTTCTTTAGCCAATACACACTCGTCAAGTTTATAGACAGCACAAAGAGAGGGATAAACTTGATATGGTTTCCAGTTATTGTGATACATGTACCATGTTAATATTGATAATCTTCGAGGAATTCTAATATCGTTAGACGAGTAATCTCAATGTTTACTTTGCTAATCAGTCAATTTCTGCACATACTCAAGTTTTGGTGCAACTTAGTTTATATTCTCATTATATGACATGATATGTGCTTAGTTTTTAATATCTCAGCATTTTGAAGTTTTCCTTTCAGCCAAACTGTTAGGATGCTCAGTGTTTCAATCTCCTTTTCCTTAAATTTAAAAACAAGCAACAAAGTACAAATATTTCAGTGTTTTCCTGAAAGAATGAAAGGAAAGTAATCGTTTTAAGAAGATTCTAATTGAAGAATTAAAGTGCCATGGTCTTTTGAAGATTGGCTTGGTCCCGGCATTGCTCTGTGGCAGTAGAGCCCCAAATGCCTGGCCAAGCATCCCTTACCGACATCTGGAACTAGTTGCAATACATCACTGTCAAAACTGCTTTCTATACGTATCTGCATTTACACATTAGTTACCCACGCAGCACTCATCAAAAAAGCTGAACAATCTTGACATGGTGTCCCTTGTGGAACTGCAAAGGTGAACCGAAGTTGGGAGGCAGTGTCTCGCGTCACTGTCTGCTGAGCTCTTACAACAGGAAGCCTGATTAAAAGTGAAAGGAAAAATTTATCAGTTGCCTCAGCTCTGTAGACTTCAGTATAATTTTTTATTTACAAAAGGGATTTTTTTGTATTATTGAAAACATTTGTATTATAAGCACCAAACTGATTTAATCTGTTTAGAAACAAGGAAAATATTTCTATTTTTAGTTGATTAGTTGAAAAACAGTTGCTTTATTTGTTTCTTAGATTTGCTACTAGCTAAATATTTTCTACTATGTATCATTTTAGAGAAAACTTAAATTTAAAAATAGAACCATGAATTTAGATAAAATATTGATAACACCATGTCACTTAAATTTAACTGAAGAATCTTATAAAATTTGAAACAATAGACCTTTGCTATTATATTGGCAATAATAATGTTTGTATTTATTAATTTTCAAAAAGCTGAATAATAGAAAAGGAAAATAATTATTTATAGATGTTTGATATTGTATATTTATCTGTGGTTTTGTGTTGTTGTGTTTTGTTTTGTTTTTTTTAGTTTTTATTAAAATTCCAGTTAACATACAGTGTAATATTCATTTCAGGGGTACAATTTAGTGATTCAACGCTTATATACAATACCTGTGCTCATCACAGCAAGTGCACTCCTTAATCCCCATTACCTATTTAACTCATCCCTTATCTGTGCTTTTGAAAAAGAAATATGAATTTTGACAAAAAATAAACATTGGCCCTTTATATAAAGAACCATTCAGGAGCCTTTGCTATCATACCCTCTACAGTAACACAATCATAATGATGACAATGGCTGACAGTTACTGGACTTTTTTTTAATGTACTAGATACATTCTGTCTACTTTATATGGATTATCTTATTCAAACTTAATAAATAGGTACTATTTCCCCCATTCAATGGAAGGTGAACCATGTTTAAAGAAGTTAAATGATTCACCCAAATTCATACAATTAATAAATGATAGAGCTAGGATACGGCCCCCAGCACTCTGATTCTAGAACTCATATCATTCTTTTTTAGTTGTTGTATTGTTTTTTATTCATTGTTTTGTGTTTTACTTTTTTGTTGTTCGTTTTTCTTGTTTTACTTTTTATTATAAAAATTTCCAAATATATAAGAGAGTACAGCGAACCCTTACATAACCATCAACCAGACTTAATTGCCATCAGTATTTTATACTACTTTCATATCTTCTCCCACAACTTTTTTTCCTGCTAGAATATTTTAAAGCAAACTCCAGACACCATGTTATTTCATCCCTAAATACTTCACTTTGCTTTTAAAGAAGGTATTTTCTTCCTTACGTAAACCACAGTGCCGCTATCACACTTAACAAAATTAACAAGAAGGTCTTCAATTAGCAAGACTTTCTTAACATCATCTAATATCTATTCAGATTTCCCGAATGTCTAACATATCTTTTTACAGTTGGCTTGTTTGGATCAGCATCCAAAATTGTCCATTAACTGTTTTTGATTGCTGTGACTCTTTTTAAAAGTATTTTGTTTCATTTTTTAAAGTAATCTCTATACCCAATGTAGAGTTTGAACTCACTACCCAAGATCAAGAGTCACAAGCTCCCCTGACTGAGTCAGCCAGGTGCCTCTGATTGTTATGACTTCTTATCTTTTTTTTTCCTTCTTTTTTTGAGAGAGAGTGAGAGAGAGAGAACATGAGCAGGGACAGGGGAGAGGGAGAATCAGGCTCCCCACTGAGCAGGGAGCCTGATGTGGGGCTCAATCCCAGAACCATGGGATCATGACCTGAGCCTAAGGCAGACTTTTAACCGACTAAGCCAGCCAGGCGCCCCTTAACTATCTTTTAAATTAAAATAGATAGACACTAGACACTCCTCACCACCAGTAGCATTCTTTTCCAGTACCACTGACTTGTTGCCAGAATGGTTATCCTGTAGAATGCCTCACATTCTGGATTTTGCTGGTTACTTCCTTGTGGCATTATTTAATTTATGCCTCTATTCTCTGAATTTCTTCTAGATTGGAAGTTAGAGCTAAAAGTTTGATTAGATTCATATTGTATCACATCAGTTATAAAATTTCTTACTTTTTGTAATGCTAAGATTGATCAGTGGATTCTGGTGGTGCCAGCCTGATCGTTTCACTGTAAAGTTCCTCGTTCATCATTTTTTCTCCTAATGGTTTTACCATCCATGGATGATCAGTGCTTGAATTACCGAATTTCCTAGGGGTTGAGAATGGTAATTTCCAATTATTTTATTCCTTCTATTAGCCAGAATTCTTTTTTTAAAGATTTTATTTATTAATTTGAGAGAGAGAGAGAGCACAAGCGAGCATGTGCACATGAAGGGGTGGGGACAGAGGCAGAAGGAGAAGCAGACTCCCTGCTGAGCAAGGAGCCCGACGTGGGGCTCGATCCCAGGACCCTGGAGTTATGACCTGAGCCAAAGGCAGACGCTTAACCAACTGAGCCACCCCGAGACCCTAGCCAGAATTCTTTAGAAGAGCTTTATTTGCTCCACTAGGGCTAGTTGGTTATACTGAAATGTAATTCATACTGGAAAGGCAGTATAAAATACTTAATTCTTTCCCTTTAATTATCAGTTTCTAGAGTAATGAGGTAGTGCCTTAGTATCTTCTAGTGGCATGTAAGTTTTTTGGTCTTTCTTCTTTTTATTTTTTAGTAGTTGTTATGAAGTCTTGGCTTTTAGCATTTCAGTGTGTTTTAATCAATTGCAGGCGCTGTTCTTTTTTAAATTGAGGTATTGACACAATGTTATCGTTAGTTTCAGGTGTACAACATAGTGATTGAACAAGTTTATCCATTTGCTATGTTCAACACAAGTGTATCTGCCATGGGCATTATACTTTTTGATGCTGAAATTGTCTCACATTTATCCAGTGGGAGCCCTTTCTAGATGGCTCCTGCGTCCTTTTGACAAGACTCTATTATTAGCTTTTATAGCTTTCTACTTTCTGGCACAACAAAATATGCCAGGCTCATCTTGTATATTCCTTGCGTCAGACCTAGAATCTATCATTTCTCCAAAGAGTCATGGTTCTTTTTATTGAGGGATAATAGATAAATACCACAATATGGGTACTTATTGCTACTGAGTTGTTTGCTTTTAGGAAAATGGGGGGGGGGAGTGAGTTCACATTGATAATTCTAATTCAAATTTAAGATTATAGGGGTTTTACTTAACTTCTTTGATCTAGTATCTCCTTTATGCTAAAAATTGGATTCCAGCAAAAGTAACATAATTACTTATTTTCTCTATCATATATTATATTTGTAATGGTTTTAAAATAACCATAGACTTATTGAATCAAGTTAAAGTCTTCTTGCTGTTTTGGGGGGAAGGTCCTTTCATTATATCTCCCTAAAGAATTACAAACAGACCACTGTGTGTGTGTGTGTGTGTGTGTGTGTGTGTTAAGATTTTATTTTTTTAAAGTAATTTCTACACCCAACATGGGGCTTGAAGTCACAACCCTGAGATCAAGAGTCGCATCTCTACCGACAATGCCAGCCAGGTGTCCCTTACTGTGTTCTGAGGTCAGATTGATAGACTGTTATATAATTTAATTAGTCTTCAGTTTTTAAGATGGTTCCCTCTCATGAGTTGGAGCCTGTATGAACCCCTTCCAGTCTCAGTAGTTGGTCTCAGCTTCATTTATATGGGATCCCACATAACAGTCCTTTTCTCTTTGGGGGTGATTTTTTGTTGATAAGTTCTGGGTTCATTAGCTACCCCTTTTATACTTCTTTTTGCTTTCACCACTTGCTGCTATTGGATGTGTTTTAGCCTTGCCTATCTGTGTTCTAAGATTTAGGGGGATTCCTTGAAACCAACTTTTGTAGAAGATGTCATGGGTGGGTTTATTCTTTTTCCTGGTTGCTCTCTCTGGTTCTGATGGTGAAGTTTGGTGAGATTTTTTAAAATACCTATACTGCCGTTTTCTCATTTCTGGAAATTTCAGGGTCTGTGTAATGTTAACCACTGTATGATACTGCTCTGTGGTGCTTTTGCATGCAACCTGGTTTAAGAAAAATTTCTTTTGAGTTTTATCCTTGGGTGCTAATTATTGAGGTATGATTAGGAAAATGAGCAAATAGGGAGAAGAAATAAGTATTTAAATATTTTAAGTTCTTGCAATATGCCAAGAATGTGCTGGTAATGAAAAAAATAACAGCAGTTTCTTGCCGAATCCTCATGATACCACCATTAATTTGTATTATCCTAATTTTATAGGTTAGAAAACTGCGGAATAGCAAAGTTAAGTAAGTTGCCTAAAGTTGCATGGCTAATAAGTGATGGTGCCAGATTCAAACTGATCTGTACCTGGCTCCAAAGCCTGTGCCTTTCCTATTTACACTGTACTTACCTTCTAGAAACTCTTTGTAACATGGCCTTCAAAGGCAGCTTGGAGAGTACTTTCAACCAAAAAGTTTTAGGTTGGGGCACAAGACACAAATCAACCTTGTCTACACTCAGGTTAATTCTCTTAAAACATTTACACTGATAATGGGATATCTGTAGAGATTCTTAAATTATTTTGCAAAACACTGGTTTAAGAGGTTGAGAAAGATATTTAAATGGTGTCTCATCTTTGGTTCTTTATGAAAGATGAAGGAATTAGAGTGTGTCCTATCATAAAGTATATGTGGCTTCCAAATTCTTAGGAAAGTGCCAGAATAGTATTGCAAAATAGAATGTTGTCCTACCCACTGCCCAAACTCCTCATCAGTATTATAACTCACAAGTGAAAACTCACTTTTCCTGATGTACTCCCCTATGTCAGCATTATGCCAAGAAGCAGCGTTAGGCCTACACAGTGGTGGTGTGTAGAGAACTGGTTTCACATTTGCTGCGGATGAAGTTTATAAGAGCTTTGGGCAAAAGAAAAAAAGGCAAATGTTTTACAGCTCT
Organism: Ailuropoda melanoleuca; assembly: GCF_002007445.2. NCBI lineage: Eukaryota > Metazoa > Chordata > Mammalia > Carnivora > Ursidae > Ailuropoda > Ailuropoda melanoleuca. The sequence continues at coordinate 51,360,822 of NC_048224.1, forward strand.
AGATCAGACTCTATTTTTGGAGAAAAAAAGAGAAATGAAATTGGGTTATCTATGAAGAGATAATCTTTTTAGGCAATAGAATGGTTTTAGCACTTTAAAAAGAGGATTTTTTTTTTCTTTCCCTTCCTCCCCCATTTTTTTCTCCCATTTCCTCCTATCAGTTTCAGCAAAGTAGTACTGATGTCTCTATTCCTTGGCTGTCAAAGCATCAGAATTCAGTTTTGTTCAGTTTAGCTTTTTAAAAATAACAGCTCTTTTGAAATATAATTCACGTATCATACAATTCATCCACTTAAAGTGGACAGTTCATTTTTTTAAGCATATTCACTGAATTGTGCAACCATCACAACAATCAGTTTTAGAACATTCTCATCACTGCCTAGACTAAGAACCCCCATACTCATTTCCTCCTTCCTAATTACCCCCTACCCCCAGCCCTAGGCAACTACTGTGCTGCTTTCTGTCTCTGTAGTTTTGCTTATTCTTGACATTTTCAGTCAATGGAATCATACAATATATGGTCTTTTATGATTGGCTTAGCATTATGTTTTCAAGGTTCTTCCATGTTGCAGCATGTATCAACATTTCATTTCTTTTTATTGCAGAATAATTTTCCATTGAATGGATATTTTATTTATCCATTTATCAGTTGATAGATATTTGGGCTGTTTTAGTTTTTTGCCTATTATGAATAATGCTCTTGTGAATATTGTGTATACAAGTTTTTGTACGGACATAATATTTTCATTATTCTTGGGAATACACCCTGGAGTGAAATTGCTTTCTCATGTGCTAACTCTGTGTTTAACCTTTGCTAGACTGTTTTCCAAAGTGGCTGCACCATTTTGTATTCCCATCTGCACTGTATGAGGGTTCCAACTTTAGTTTAACTTTTAATAGCATTATCAGTCAGATAAATACTGCTTGCTTTCTCTGAGCCAGAGATTCTTCTTGGTGCTTGGAATAGAGCAGCGAACATGGCTGACAAGTATGAAACCTTCAGAAACTATACAATTAAGTGGAGAAAGACAGCCAATAAATAAACCAATAAATAGAATAATTTCAGAGCATGATAAATGTTATGACGCATTGTAGAAGGAGACTTCAGAAAGAGTCTGGGAAAGTTTCTATGAGAGAAGAAAATATGTGAATTAAGACTCAGAAATGTAACTGGAGAGGGACCAAGGAAAGCAAAAACTCCAGTAAGTGACACCTTTTCACAAGTTTTTAAAGCGATAATGCTGATGTGGTAGTGACTAAGATTTATAATGGACCACTTGTTTTTACGTTTTACATGATCTATTTATATCCTTTGCCTATATATTTTTATTAGGTTGGCTTTTCTTACTGATTGATAAGAGTTCTGTATATTTTGGATTCTAATCCAATAAAACGTAGATAAAAGATATGGAGAGACAATTAACAAAACAGGCAACACAAATAACTTTTTTTCTTCTCCTCAATAATCTCTATACCCAACATGGGGCTTGAACTCACAACCCCGAGATCAATAAGAGTTGCGTGCTCTACCGACTGAGCCAGGCAGACGCCTCAATACAAATCACTCTTTAAACATGCAAATAAAATTGTCCAACCTCATTCAAAATAAGAAAAAAAAAAACACTTATCAAGTGTTTATTATGTGCCAAACACAATTCTAAGCACCTTGTATGTATTAACTCATCTAATTTTTACAAGAAGTTTTGAAATTGGAGTGTTATTATCCCCATTTGGCTTATGAGGAAGTGGTGACACAGAGGTTAAGTTAGCTGCCCATGGCTGCACAGTGAATGCGGAGCCAACTGAATGGCAGAACCCCAGAATCCGTGCCATTAATCACTACGTTCTACTGACTTTTTCAAGAGTCAAAACAAAGTAAAACTGCGCCGGACTACCATTTTTCATCTATCAGATTGGCAGAGATCAAAAAGTATGTTAACAGTGTGATGGAGACAGGTGTCAAGACAGTCACTTTTAAAATTGCTGATGGGAGGGTCGCCTGGGTGGCTCAGTCGGTTAAGCCTCCGACTTTTGATTTCAGTTCAGGTCATGATCTCAGGGTTGTGAGATCCAGCCTGCATGGGGCTGGGTACTTAGCAGGGAGTCTGCTTGAGATTCTCTCTCCCTCTTCCCCTCCCTCAAATAAATAAATGAAATCTTTAAAATTTCTGGTGGGAATGTAAATTGCTATAACCTTCTTTGGAGGGCAATTTGGCAATATCTACCAAAATTTTAAGAGTACATAATCCTTGGACCCAGCAATTGTGATTCGTGGAATTTAGCCTTCATATATTTGTATGTTAGAAATCTTGTATGTATTCAAAGATAATTGTGGCACTCGTTAAAATAGTATAAGCTTTGAAATAATTTAAATGTTCATTAGTTAGGGGACTAGTTAAATAAATTATGTTACTCCGTTCATTGTAATATTGTAACCTATGAAATAGAATGATTAAGTTCTTTATGTACTTGTTATGCACTAATAGAGACCAGTTTCTGGTATATGTTAAATAAAAAAATTAAGGTACAGAACAGTGTGGATATGTATATACATATACATATATATACACACATATATATGTATATATATATTTGTATGTGTGTGTGTACCTATTTATGTATCTCCAGACATATGTAAGAAACAGGTAATATTATTTTGCTTCGGGAGGGGAACAGGGGTTTGCATTCAGGAATAGTAAAATGACTTAAAAATGTTGTACTTTTTGCATTTTGAATGATATGACCTTATATTAAAACTGTTTAAAAGAATATATGCTTTAAGAGGAATCTAGATGGTATAATTAAGGTTAATAAAGAATCATTTTGATCTATTCTACAGTTTATTTTTCCCAATAGTGGAGGTCTCAAGAACATTCGTAGTGTTTGTTTTGTTAAGATTTTCCAAAAGGTAGCAAAAAGGATGAATCCTTGATTGGCCTTGCCCTGTTGAAGTTGTAGATGGAAACATTCTAATAGCAGAGCCAATGCTGTGTATTTGGCACTCTGAGGAGAAACAGACTTCCCATCCTTTCTTTCATCTTTTCTCTTCCCTTTATTTTCCAAGAAGAGTTTGGACAATAGATTCTTGTTCTCACAAATGTAGAGAAACTTTTGCCATCCATATGAACAATTGCTGCACTGAGTTACAGACTGCCTCTGAATTGGTAGTGCTCAGCCTGTAGCTCCATAGTATCGTCAGAAACTCCAGATATATTTTGGCAGACAAGAAGATTTGGGCTACAAATGGGAAATGATAAGAAGATATACATTGCAGGAATATGAAAAATTTCCTATCAAATCACACTCTTAGTATATAACCAAGCTATCTACATAAATATAATTAAGTCTGTTGTTTGCTAGTGTTGCAACTTGATGTTCTTTGTTCTTCATAAGATTAAATTGGACTCGGCTAGTGTCAAGTGAGAAAATGTACCTACCACTAGCTGTTGGTACTAAAGCAGAAAATATTTGGAAAGAGCAAATGCTGGGAACAGTGGCTGGTACTGTATTGTCTAGACTTCAAATGTATGATACTAATCTAAGAAGGTTTGATGGAATGAAGAGAATAAAGTAGAATTTTGAAGTTGGAAAGGAGATGGATTTTTTTTTTTTTTTTTTTTTTTGGNAGAGTGTTAGAGTTTCCAAGGAAGTCATGTGTAAGGGATGACAAATTTTTGCCAAGGTAGAAGAAAACAGGAAGGCAGCAAGGTAAGATGGAGATTTTTTTGTGGTGTTTAATGCTCATGAGAGCAGAATGGTTCAGGACATGAGTTTTGGAGTCAGAGACTTGGACTTGGAGCCCAGTTTCACTGCTTCCCAGCTAGGTTGCCCTGAAGAAGTACTTAATAACCATTCTGTGTTACTTTTTATTTTTTTATTTTTTTAAGATTTTATTTATTTATTTGACAGAGAGAGACAGCCAGTGAGAGAGGGAACACAAGCAGGGGGAGTGAGAGGAAGAAGCAGGCTCCCAGCAGAGGAGCCTGATGTGGGGCTCGATCCCAGAATGCCAGGATCATGCCCTGAGTCGAAGGCAGATGCTTAATGACGGAGCCACCCAGGCGCCCCTCTGTGTTACTTTTTAAATTGTAAAGTGGAGTTAAATTTAGTGCTTACCCTCAGAGAATAGTTGTGAGGATCAAATGGAATCGTGCATGAAAGCATATTGCCAAATGTCCTGTACATAGTAGGTGTTTAGTAGATGTATGTTACTACTAGGAATGGTAATTTTGAGGTGAGAATCAAGTGAATCGTATTCATCGTTGTAGGTTTGTACAAATCTATAAATTGAGTAAATTAATGTCTTTTTTTGTGGCAGTTAAATTAGAATGAGTTCAAAAGAAAGAGGAAAGATAAAGGAATAGCCTTGTAATAAAAGTACTTTCTCTTTGCTTTTCACTCACTTAATACATGTAACCTACTTTAGATTTAACTTCAGTGAGATTGAAGGTGATAATGAGAAAATACATAGGAATTCTTGAGATATAATAGATGCTCAACAAATGCTAATTTTATTCATATAATCCTTTATCTGCCCTTGCCTAAGGATGACATTGAAAATAATTCTGGAGAAACAGGATTTTAGAAAATGGAAAGATTGAGGGTAGAGGCAAGCACTGGTTACCAGGTAGTTAGGTTGTAAACTCCAGTGGTGTTGGATGAACAGATGTAACTCCTTGTACAATAAAAGTTAGCAAAATTCAACATGAGCAGACAGGGAGAAAAACCAAAGATTTATGGGGAGATTAAAAGTTTGGAAGCCAGAGAGCCTATCAGTGCTGACTCTGATAGGATAGTTAGGGAAGATGTTTTAGATATGTTTAGTTTTGGATGATGGTATAATGTGCAAGTATATACATTGTGTGGACAACAAGAAATGAAAGACTGGAAAAAGGGTAAGCGAAAGGGATATTGTTGGCATATGATTTTTAAACATTCCAAAATTGTCTTTTCAGTGACCTTCCTGTTTATGGAATTGAGATAATGAACTCCTGACGTCTAATACATTTATACTCCATTTAGAAGTATTTTACTGGATTAAAATTCTTAGCGTAAAACAGAAGCTTTAAGAGACCAATACGATGTTCCGTTATCTGTCAATCTTGTGATGCTCATTTCTGGGCTACAGGGAGCACTTGGACAGTGGGCCATTCAGATGCCTCTTTATAAATATGGGTGTTGGCAGAGGGATTGTTTTAATGCTTTTTGTGTTCACAGACCTGTCCTTTGGCTTTTTATCTTAAATAGTAAGATAATGAAGATAAATAATTGTGATTTGTTATGCTGGTATGTAAAATGTCTTCCAGAAAATTTTTCTGCAGATGGAAACAACTTTGGAATAAAGAAGGAATTTTTCCAGGGTGGGGTTTTCTTTTAAAGTACTGGAAATGTGTCCGTTTTGTTTTGGATGACACTTAGAATTCAGTAATTTAATAACATTCTTCTGATCATATGCAAATAATGCTATCATCCATACACATCAGTTTTTTTAGCAATTGTTTCTTACAGGGGATGTGTAACAATAGGTAACATTTTTTTTCTAGCCTTTTCTGCTTAGCTTTTATATTATTACTTATATATGCTTTAGGGGCTTATTAGTGACTCCTAACACACATTCCATCCCTTAGCGATAGCTAAACCTCCAAGTAAATCTTTCTCCTTTCCTTTGAAGAATTGACCATTTTTCTTTCCTAACTCCTTGATCTTATTGGTGCATTGACTCTAATTTTATAACAGTAGAATGCTGTATCTTTCTCTATCAAGAAAATTTTTATTTGAAAAATGTTAGTTTTAAAATATGCTAAATAGCTTTTGGAGATGTTATATGTATGTCTGGGGTAAAGGACAAAGACTGGAAATATTTATATTACAGGATGATTTCTTTGCCCTTACTCTTTCTTTTGAATCTCATTTTATTTAATTGAATTGCCACAAAAGAACCTCATAAAGGGAGTTGAGGTAACAATTTGAACCCAAAAGGGTACCTTCTTTGTGGAATTATTTGCTTGTTTGATTTTAAGTTGTTCAATTTATTACTCTTATTACCTGGAGCCTCACAGTTTTTTTGGTTTCTATTGACCAAGCTAGCCCAATTACTACGTAGCATCTAAGTATATTATTGTTGAGAAATTATTACATTGTTACATACTAACATTAGGGCCCATCATATATACTAGGACTGTGACAGGCTCTTTTACATGCATCAAGTGATTTGTTTGGTTATTCCTGTTTTTCAGGTGAAGAAACTAACACTTAGGTTAGTAAATTGCCCAGGATCACCTTGCTATTAAGTAGTAGAACTTGGACTTGCTCCCAAGTCTATCTAAATTCTAAGCCCTTAGCCTTAGATCCTAAACCATTTGAATGATTAGCTGACTATATGTAATTAAATGTATTCTCATTGTTGAAAACTCAAGTATTTTGTGGCAGTGTTTTTAAGATCTGACTTGGCTAATGCTTGTTTCTGGGGATAGGAGAAATGTAGATTATTCTTCTGTTTGTGTTAATCTAGCACCTCCTAGGTACTGTGTTTTTTGCCTTGGACTTGTGATATGGTAGGCACCAGAGAAATGCATGGCTGGATTTTTATGTACGTAACTGTTGCAACAGGACATTTATAACCATTGTGCTTTTCCTCCTCTTTGCTATTTTATCCCCAGAGTGTTGTCTTACCTCCGTTTGTTCAGTGACAGAGAAGAAAGAAAAGAGTGAAGTCTCTGGAGTATAGCTCTACTGTTGTAGGAATTGTTTTGGTGCGGAGCTTGCAGGGCCTGTAGCACAGCCAGCTTTTGTTCAGAATGCTGTTGGGTGGGCAGTGCTTGCTTCCTTTACGGTAGGCAGAATTGATTGTCTTGGTTACAGAATCAAGGGAGATTAACTTGATTTCTTAACTGTTCTGGATGTTGGAGTTAATTTTAGAAGAATGTTGTAGTAAACTGGCATTGTTTTAGTGTGAAACAATTTAAATGGGTAGAAATAGTTTGACCTCAGTGCTTTACGTTTTAGTGAAGTTTTTAATGCACTGTTAACAAGAATCTAGATACAGAATTTAAAGACAATGCCGTATCTGAAATACGAAATCATTTTCTGAGAGATTCAGAATACAGAAAGCGTGTATTTTCTTATATTGTATACAGGCTCTAATTTCGAAGGCTTTAATTTGTATCTTTATTTTTTGATGAAATGTCAATTTATCTTCCACCTTCAGATGGTAAGGTAACTGACCTCCTTAAGCTGGGGTTAGAAATACAAGCTGTTTTTTTAAAGCAAAAAGTTGCTTCAGCGAGTTTTTCCTTGTGCTAGCTCTTCTCTTTCAGGCCATCTTACTGAAGCTAAACATCAGTTCAGTTGACAACTTTACTCAATTCTAGGCAACAGTGGCCATGCTCTGGCCTGCAGAGACAGTGAATCCATTCTGGCTCTGACACCCAATTTTATTGTAAAACACATTCATGTTGACATCATATCAGTTTTCTGAACTATTACATGCATAAAAGAATTCACCCCTCTCCATTCAGTCTTTCTCAGCCTTCCAGTAAGGAGAAATATACACACCCAATGTTTTCATTTTGCATTTAATGTGGTCTAGTCCAGAAAATAGCGGCTTCAGTTTAAAAAAATGTTTGTTTGTTTGTTTTTTTTAAGGCACTTAGCAGAGAGTATTAGCTTAATGGTGTTCATTGATAGGAGAGGGCTAAAGAGAATTGCACAAGGCAGTTTTTAGGCCTGAGCCCTTGAAGTTTAGGGTAAAACAGGTCAATATTGACTCAAGATTATGGGGATTAGTTGCCAGAGTTCCTTTGCATGCAACTTCCATTTGAAGGCTTGCCTGCCGGGCTTCATTCATGCCCAGTTTTGTGGGCTTTGCCTCCGTCCGAGTTGACTATTTTTATTGGTTTGATTTCTAAAGGCCTTTCTTAATTGCTGATTTTTGTTTGATTGTTTGTTTGCGTGGTTTACTTATATTGGAGCTTGCGAGCTTTGCATTTAGAATTTGTTTCAAATGTGATCCAAATCTTCATCTTTAGTTTATGGAGGGAAAAGTAGTCTTTCTTGTGTACAAAGTCAGCCTTCAATTTTAATGTCAATTCTAGCTTTGTACTGAGTTTTACTGAGGCTAGTTTTACTGAGGCTGTCCTTGGCTTTCATGTTAAAGAAATGTCACCTTTTCACTTTTAATGGTGCTTGATTGACTTATCCTGATTTCCTAATCCTAAAATATTAATATATTTTCTTTTTCTTTTTCTGCTTTTGGTGAATATAGACTTCCCTAAAATATCCACCAGCTGAACTGAAGAATTTAATAAGGTTTTCCTTGTTATTTGGTTCTACTGTTCTGAGACTGTCCATTGGGAATTTCATTTACTCTTAAGAGACTGAACGTTCTAACATGGAGTGATTGCAAGTTTTGTTTATAAAGTAATGTCATAAATGTCTCCATGTGATTACTTAAATATGAGTGTGTAAATTACTTAAATTACTTAAATATGAGTGTGTAAGATTTTAAAAGGAGTGGTCTCAAGCCTTCAGATGTATATGTTAATTCTTACCTATATTGTTTTGGATCTCGTGTGATATTATGGGGCACATGGAGAATTTTAAAAAGACTTTTTCTATTATCTGTATTTCCTAAACATTATGGGCAGAATAAGGTTGGAATAGAGAGAGAAAATTGCAAACATGCCCTGACTTTCCACTGGCTGGATGCACATTATCTTTATCTTTATTTATTAATAAAAGACGGAATGCCTTGGAAAACAAAAGGTTTTAATGGCCGGTGCTTGGTATCCTTGACAACAGTCCCGAAAGAATATTACATTAGGGCACCAGAGAACTTTTAAAAATAAGTAATGGAATTCCGTCTCTGTTATGCTTTTAGTAGTCATTTCGGCCATGGTGCAGCGAGGTCATAAGCTGAGCTCAGTGAAGGGAGCCAGAACATGAAATGATGCTGAGAGAACGTCTGGGAGATGAGAGGTACAGAATTACAAGCGAAAGTGCAGGCCTGCTGAGGCAATTACAGCTTAATGGGGTCATTTGGAAGGCAATTGCCAGGGGTTAATGTAGTATGGAGAGATGAGGTGAGATTGAAGTGAAATTTGGGGCTGGAAATGTGTTAAGATGAAAGATCAGAGAGCAGCAAATTCTGCAGTGGTGAAGGTTTATAACATGCAAAGATTTGAGAAAATGTAAAAAATAGTGCCCAGATGTTTAAAAAAAATTTAGGAAATAAAAGTAAATGACAGTAAATTCTAGAAAATGCAATTTCTGCATAAAAACATCTTTTTCTAAAAGAGGTTTCCAGTTAGGAAAAAATACATTAAATATAATGTAAAGAGTCCATTTTTAAAGAAGTTTTCTGTTGTAATTTAGATTTTTTTTCTTTTTTTTTTTTTGCCTTCATATCTTAGGTCATATTGAACTTGAAGAGTATTAACACTGGCAACAAGCTTTATAAGTGACCGTTTTACTTACCAGAATACCAGCTTTTTTAAAAAAAACTCCTAGTGTTTAAAAAGAAAAAATCAAGAGAAAGTCCTGGTGTACATATTTTTATATATTTATAATGGATTCATCACATTATCTTCTCAGGCATTAAAATATACTATATAGAATGTCAAAATATTACCAGAATGTAAGCTAGCATTCTTTGAGTGGGTATTTTGGTTCTGAAAAGCATGCTTAAATATTACAGGTGTTTAAATTAAAAATGTCAAACCATGAAGGCATAATGGAAGTAATCATTTTTACATAGTTTTAAGCAGTACAGGGTTTGAAAAAGCTTTGCATGCCAGACTATTATTGTGAATGAGTGGAGTTCATAAGAATTCAAAGGACAAAAGAGATCATTATGCTTTGTTACCTCAGCTAGTTCATTACCTTAATTGCTGAGCGTAATCCAGTCTTGGAAGAAAACTCTAGGGCTTTAAGAAGATCAACACCAGCACCTTATGGCACAGAAAATGGAAACCCTTTCCTGTACCATTGCTACTCCAGGAACACTAAACCTTGATCAAAGGCTGAACTTTTCTTAAGGTCGGCCATGTGAACATCCCCTGGAGCTGTACCATTCGCTGAACCGTAATGAAGTTTAGTGGGTTCAGCACCATTTCTCTCTGACTGTGACCGTCCTGGATCACTGGCTAGCAATAGCATATTATCAGCCTTTCAGATAAGGTGAGGTTTAAACATGGTTATGGTTAGTAGTATAATATGCTTAAAACAAAACAAAACTGCTTCTCGCATATTATAGGAGTCGAAGAAACTACTTATTAGTATGTAGCTAATTCAGTCAGGAAGCAGGAGGTGGTGGATTTTATTTCAGTCCTTTTGAAGGGATTGCTTGCTATGCTCTGTGTACCTAAATCTTTCAGAAAACCTTAGAAATTCCCTAACCAGTATGCTTTTCCAGAAAGTCCTTTACTGTGTGATGTGGATGTAGCTGCGAATGGTTCAGACTCGTCTGGAGCATTTTTACTTACATTTTTTTCTCACCTGGGCAGCAACTTAGCTTGTTTTTTGAGTGTAGTTTTTCCTTATAGAATGTGTACAGTTGCATATGTTAAGCTTTGAAAAAATACACTAAAACAAAAAATATGACCTTTAAAAGCATGGTTGAGTTGCATTCATTTTATAACCATCAAAGCAACTCTGTACTGTTGTAAGGTAGAAAAATCAATGATGCAATCTTTTTCCTTTTGCCTCGTGCAATCCGTAATTGAAATGGAAAATCAAATGAACGGCTAACAGATAATTGTTTTATCAATATTCCCTGCCTGCCCTACAAGGGTCAGCATAGAATGATCATGAGCCAGGGATATGATGAGGACAAAATGTGAAATTGAACAGCAAGGAGGCAATAAATCAGCCTTGACAAGAAAGAGTGACCAGCATGTAGCTGTTGTAGGCAGCTTTGGGGACAGTTTTTGTCTCAGGTGTCTGCCCTGATTTAAAAATGTGAGTATATAATATTCGAAGCTTTGCCACCACTAAGCCTGGCTATTTCTAGGTTTTAGTACCTTGAGATAATACACTACTTAAGAAAACCTGAATGAACACTAGGAAATTATAAAAGTAATATATCCTAAAAGAAAAATGTTTAAATAAATAAATTTGCATAGATTCAGATATGGTATGTTAGTATTGTTTAATTAAAAAAATAAATGTAACAATCAATATTTTGTTGTAGTGTTACATTCATGCCATAGGCCTTAACTATAAAATGAAACTGATTTACTGAATTAATTTTCTAAATATATTCTGTAAAGTTTGTAAAGAAAATATTAATTTCTCTTGCTTAAATTCCAAGAAGATTTATGTGAGTTGAAGATGTCATTTGAGGAAGGAGGCTAAGGATACAAACTAAAATGATGAATCGCCTACCCATAATTTATTTTTCTTTATTTTCCCATCATGTAGAAATGATTGTATATATGGCAGAGAAACACCATTAAAAACACTCAATAGCACCATGTAATGTATAGGATTATCAGATAAATGTTACTGCTCTTGTGTCCACACCACATTAAAACTAGACATTGCCAAATTGTGCTTAAGTTTATTTGAATCAGACATGTGTATGTTGGTGAACATATAGGGAAATGCACACTATTGTACACGCTGCTTGTAGAAGTATAAACTAGCACAACTTTCAGGTCATTTTAGAAAAATATTTTGAAAGCCTTAAAAAGATTTATTCTTAAATATTTTGCTTTTAGGAATTAATACTAAGGAAATAGAGACATACATAGAGGTACAGATACAAAAGTGGTCACCCCAGCAACATCTTCCCTTTCTCCTTTCTTCTCTCTCGAATTTTTGTTAGGGTGAATTTTGAGCCATGCTACAGAAGATAGAACAGTAAAACACCCAACACTGAACTTGACCAACTCATGCCCAGTCCTGCCCCATTCTCAGCTCTGTTAGGTTTCTTCCTCACATATTTTTTGAGGTAGATCCATGACATATTATTTCACTTGTAATTACTGCAGTATGTACCTCTAAGAAATCAGGATTCTTAATAAAAAACCAAATGGTATCACCATATTATACCAAAATATTGAGAATATTAACAATAATTCTCTAATATCATAATCCAAATGGTTTTTTTGAATCAGGGTGCACATAAGGCATATTCATTGCAGTTGGTTGGCATATCTTTTAAGTATTTTTAAATTTAAAGCTTCTTTTCCATTTCCTTTTTGTCCCCACCCCCGTTTTTCCTTTCATGTTTCTTTTTTCCTCCTGAAAAAACAGGATTGTTAGTCCTGTAATTTCCCAGTCTGTATTTTGCTGATTGCATCTCCATGGTATAGTTTAACATGTTCCTCTGTTCTTTGTATTTCACGCAAGCTGACAGTTGGATTTAAAGGCTTAATCAGATTGTGGATTAATTTTTCTATTTTTCCCTGCAGGATTACTTTATAGATTGTGTTATGTTCTTGTATCAGGTGGCATATAATGCCTACTTTCCTTTCTTTTTTTGTGATGTTGGCAGTTATTGATACTCAATGCCTACATCTACCGGTTTATTTGGGATTGCAAAATAGAGTTATTTTAATTCTATTATTCCTTTTTCATTTGTTAGTTAGGATCATCTATGAGGAAAAACTTTCCTGTATCTACTATTTAATTACTCAGTGGTAATTATTTGCAGCATTATTCCTAATAAGACAAAATTGTGAACAACTGAAATATCCAACAGTGACATGGTTAAATTATGTGATCAAATTCTATATAATTATTTTAGATCATGTTTTAGAAGAAATTTAATAATATGAGAAAGTTTGATATATTAAGTTTATAAAGCAGTTTATAAAATAGCAGTATAATGTGTTCTTGGATTTTTTCCAAGTTTTTTCATATAGGGAGAAAAAATACTAAAGAAATAAACACCAAATATTTAAATTAAATAATAGTTACCTCTCAGTAGTAGAAGTAGGATTTACATTTTCTTTATGGTATTTTTCTGTATTTTTCAACTTTGCTACAAAAATAATTTACTCATTATCCACTACCTTTTTTTCCCTTACCATTTGTTCAAATGAGCGAAGCATGATCTAGGGACTGGATCTTCTGTGGTAGACTAACTTACCCCATCGTTCAATCCATGAATTAACATGTAGAAGGGTTGTAATTGCAGAGTTACAAATAAATCACAGTGATCTAAATTAAGTGGTATCTCCACTAATAGTTTTTTGTGATAGGTGGGTTTCCTATTATCTTTGTACACCCAGATGCTTTGCACAGGGCCTGGCACAGAGTAGCATGAGTAAATATGTTCAGTTGAACTGGAGCTAGGATAAGCTGACCCTAGAGCCATTGCTAGACCTAACATGTTGATTGTTTACATCTAGTTTGTTGATGCTCTTTTACCCTGCATAAGTTACCTCGAGTGAAATATTTCCACCTCTGTTTTCAGGGGCTAATAATGTCTGGTTTGGAATCTATGGACTTCACATGGGGTAGAGTATTTTAAATATCCCATGTTCTCTCTTCAGCAGCGACCAGTCCCTTTTAATTAGCATGTCATTGACCTAAAAATCACCTCTTTATGTGTTCTCTTCAGTCTTCCACGTTTTGTTTTGTTTTTTATTTTGTTCTAAATTATTTAAAATTTTAGTTTTCCAGGGGAAAAATTATTGTCTGTATGGTTCATTTTGAAACATAACCATATCTGTTTTCATGCATGTTATTATTTTGTCTTTCTAAGAAGACCACAATTGTGTCTTATGCTACTTGGGATTTTTTCTTCAATACTCAGCACTGTGCTATTCTGATGATAGACTCTCAATAAATATTTGTTGAATTAGTTAGAATGTTGCTGTTGAATTATTGCCGAAAAGATTAACATTGTTATGGTCAGTAATTTTTAGGATGGAAGAGGTAGAAAAAAATAGTCTTTTACTGCATTGTCTTCATTGAGTTGCTGCTAAATTAAAATTTAGTGTGGGATTGGAATTAGAAATTCTTTGAAATCCAAACTCATTAAAAAATAATTACAGAGCGCCTAATATATGCTAGGCATTATTGTAGATGTTAGAGATGTAACAGTGAACAAAACAGACAAATTCTTGTCCTTACGGAACTTCACGTTCTGGGGGATCTACTCATACATAACTGGCTGCTGTATGCTTCTATGATGATGTATAATGTATTTCTGAGGCGCCATCAGCAACACCTAAAAAATGTTTATCAGAGGGGTGCCTGGCTGACTTAGTCAGTAGAACATGCAATTCTTGTTCTTGGGGTGGTAAGTTCACACCCTGCATTGGGCATAGAGCTTGCTTTTAAAAAAAGATTAAAAAATGTACATGAGATTGACCTGGAATAAACTATTCATTAGCTTTTGTATGGTTTTAATGCAGGTTTGGCAAAATCTTGATAGCGCAAAGGAAGGAAAGAAACATTTCTTGAACATTGAACATTATTGAACATTTGCAGTATGCCAGATACTCTGTTAAGAATTTCAACATACGTTATCTCTTTTAACTCTCACAGTAGGTCTGAGAGGCAAATATTATTTCTATTTTCATCAATGAACAAAGAGAGTCTCTGAGATGTTAAGGAGCTTGCCCAGGATCATGTAACTAATGAGTGGCAAACCTTATTCAAACAGTTCTTATTCCAAAGTGATTCTTCGATAAGCATCGCTGTGGAGAAAATACCATAGATTCTTAATTGGTTGAATTTTTCAGAATGATGTATTTGCAAATATGGCAGATACGATACGGTTTCCTCATGTGAGCTTTATTCATTATGCTGCACTTTATATAGCAGCATATCCATAAGAAGTCAAAGGATAATGTGGGAGTCAGTTTGTTAGGCAAAAGGTCATGTTAATGTTTCAAAGTGACTTGAGGTGCTATGTCACGATATTTAACGTGCACATTTTAAAATGGCACACATAAAGAACCAACAGTAGATGTTATTCCAGTTCTACGTTACCATGTTTCAGTAGTTCTAAGGTGTTCATTTCCTCCTCTCACTTTAACGTTCTTGAAATTAGGATGCCTCTAACAATTGATGTCGTGTCGTGCTGTAATTGGCAAAATGGTTTTTGTGTACATGCAATAGCACATAAATTCATGGCGAGTCTTGCGAATCACGGTGCCTTCTATTTGATGAAATGTAATTATTTATATTTTGGCAACACCCTAAGTAGGTATATGCATTGTATTTGCAAAAGACTGCATCAACCCTATTTGAATCGTCAGATTCTTCATTTGTGTTTTTAGTGGTTTAAATGTGTTAGATAAATGCTTACACTTAAAATTGCTTTGCAACTTTTTTTTTTAAAGATTTTATTTATTTATTTGACAGAAATAGAGACAGCCTGCGAGAGAGGGAACACAAGCAGGGGGAGTGGGAGAGGAAGAAACAGGCTCATAGCGGGGGAGCCTGATGTGGGGCTTGATCCCACAACGCCGGGATCACGCCCTGAGCTGAAGGCAGATGCTTAACCGCTGTGCCACCCAGGCGCCCCGCTTTACAACTTTTTAATTTTTACTTATTCTTCAGTATAGCTGTGTTTGGATGTTTTTAGAACATCTATTAATATGCCAACAAGCTATAGGAATTATTAGGTAATAGTTTATTTTGAAGAATTACATATTATATGTAAATAGTGTATAATGGTTCCAAAGGAAGCATCAGGCATTTCAAGTTATTAATTCACTTTTTTTTTTTTTAGTCCTTAAATATGTATTTAGATTAAGTACTGTGATTTCAAGATTTTGGTCTCTATTTTTTTTTTTTATAATTAACACCCAAAGCAGGCAAGTTAGTAGTAATTAATACAAAATTGTAACAATATTTTGCTAACAAAAGTAAAGTGAAAATGCCTAGAACTTTGAGATTCTTTCTTACTCTGTGTCCATGAGAGCCTGCTGAGTTTTCTGAATGTTGGGAGATTTGGCACAATTTTGAACATACGTGTCTTTGATTTCCACATGTTGTTCTAAGTGATGTCAAAAGGAGTTTTTGCATCAGCAGCCTGAAGGTAGTCCATGGCATTTAACATTTAGTATCTAGGTACACTGAAAGTTCAGACTTAAGGTTGAGCAAAATGCTGAATTGTGCTTTTTGACATGGTTTGCCTTTTGAAAATACAGTAATGATGATGTTGTGTATATTGTCTCTTATAGTGTTTATTACATATTTTTAAAATATCCTAACCATGGAAAATATGACTATTTTCATGTAGTTGTGTTTAGGGCAAGTAGTATGTGATTATATAAGAATTCATTTACATTATGAAAATCAGAAATTTCTAAAGATTCAATAAAAATAAGGTCAGTACCATACTGAAAAATTACAATTTTTCCCTAGGATCCCCCCCAAATTATAATTTATAATGCTTCTCTTCTTGTTTTTTGCAGAAGTATAAGTAAGCACATGAATTAAGTTTATAAGCCTTATAAAAACTAAAGATAAAACTGTTTGAGAAAATCAACATTTTAAATCATGCTAAGTCTGTTCCTAGTGTTACTCTTCCTCTTGCAGAGCATTGACAAAAATATGAAATTGATTTGGTTGAAGGGTGTTAAAGAGCCGACAGCCAAATGTCACAAACAATGAATGGCTGCAGTGTTGAAAAAATCAATAGGGAGGTTAAGCTGGTCTTGTGAAAGACTTGGCAGACTGCTCTGTTCCAGGAAGATATCTGTCTTCTGGCCTTGGTTGCATGATCAAAAGGAAAACTTGATAGGTTTAATGAAGGGAGATACTGTAAAACTGACAACAGAAATATAGACACTGTGGTAAACTGGAGTGCACATCCATGAGTGGTGCTATTAGATACGTTTTTCAGCCTGAAAAAATATTTATAGGTAGAGATGTCAAAAATATTAACATTCTTTTACTTTTTCATTGATTCCTCCATCAGCTAATAAATTTGCCTGAAGTAAACAAAGGTTTGCATTTAGCTAAATGTACAATAAGATAATAAATGTATAGGACACAATAATTGCTGTGTTAATTAGTAAACTGATTTTCCAGATCCATTCATTATACCATTTAAAATCTGAATCAAAATTGTATCTTCGTCATTCTCAGATTATATTTCCAGGGTATTAAGAAAGATCCAGAGCCTAGGTAGAAGAGAACCATTGACTTGTCAATGAGAATAGAAGTCTGTCATTGAAAACCAAGGTAGGATTTATGATTCATTAGTCCACCCCACAGGCCATTAGAAGATATTTTATAGAAGTATCCCTCTTTATACTTTTATTGATAAACAGTATGTTGGCCTAAAAAATACATCACTGTGATTGTTTTGGTCAGAGCTGTATATTAGGAAGCCTGACATTTTAACACATAATGAATGACATTAAGATGATGTTTCTTTGCAGTTTACTGAAGTTCACTGTTTATCAGCTTTAAACCAAGTAATATTTTGTGTCTGCATTATTTTTTTTCACCGGAATTTCTTGAGAACTCTTATTATACTCTGAAATTATTTCTTAGGTGCTCACTGTGCATGTATCATTATGCTAGATGCTCATATCCTTAATTAAAAGCATTTGTTTATAAAGTTTAGAGATTTCCAAAAATTTATTACTTTTTTAAGAAGCAACTCCATTTTATTTTATTAGCTATCATTAGATGTGGCGGTTTCTTTGTGTAAGTCTGTGAGTGGGTGTAAGAAAAAGAAATCATTAGTTTAAAATTCCCAAATGTGATATTCAGTTTAGAGAAGATGATATAACCTGTTTAAAAACAAATAAATAAAAAGAGAAGAAAAAAGGGAAAGATGTCTGGCAGATTTTCTGCAAGTGGACGCTGTAATAAAAATGCCCCCTACTTTGTTGGGATGGTATTTGGAGGGCTGCTGCCATATGTTACTTTCCTTTTTAGCTGGGATTATGCCATCATTATTGCTGATAAAAGCTGTTTACTGCCTTGGCAAAGGAATGATGCTTGGAGCAGTTTTGGAAACCGCCATTCAGTTTACAAAAAAGTTCATTTAGTGCCAGATGCTAGAATCCTAGGTCTTTGTTATCTTTTCCCATTATTAGACCCATCCATTGTCTATTTCTTTTTTCCCTTTTATAATAGAATGTTGCCTCTTACTACCTGTTTTAATTCAGGCTGTTAATGTGGGAGGTTATCTAAATTATTACATTCTCCATGTTATAACTGATCAGTACTAAAGATGGGCAGTTTGGCTTTCGGAATCATTGACTAGATTTGGAATAAGCGCTGTAGTGTGAATGAGATTCCAGTTTCTAAACACTGAATGTGTTACTTTTTTAGTACCATTGCACATCAAGGAGAGGTGGGTTCAGTCTTTGAATAAACTATTGGCTGATTTGCAGTCTCTGGAAGCACTGAAGGTGGGTGTTGTTTCAGGTCAGTTTCTCACATTGTTTTTATGCTGTTATGAAACATGTACATAAAATGAAACAAAATTTGAATTTTTTCCAGGAAATGTTACATTCATAGTTGTTATAACTTTTTATGTTAGTATTCCCTTTCCAGTTATTTTTCGGAGACTTCCTCTGCTTCTAAACCCTGTATTTGTTAGCAACTGCATGGTCAGATTACCTGCCTCAGGAATTTGTAAATGTTAGTAACAAAATTTGTTTTGTTTTGTTTTGTTAATTAGCATATAATACCTTCCGCATATGCTTATTACTCTAGGTTAATATAAGGCAAGGAGATTGTTCTTTTTTAATGTTTTTTTGGTCAACCTTTTATTAAGATATGCTTATCTTTCAGTGTCTAAATAAATTCTTTTTTCTCAATTTGCAGTACTGTCCTGTTGAGTTAGTATGTTTGTAGTGTGTGACTTACTGGCCCACTAGAGGTCACATCCTTGACCTTGGCTGTGTTGGTACTGTGCTTCACCGTCTTTTTCCATACCTCAGAATTTAAATTACACTCCTGACTTGAATTTAGAATTTCTTTAAGTGCAAAAAGTAACTTGTGTAAATGTTGACAAATTAGGGTCTTACTGGTTTATCTCGAAATATAGCCCATAGTTCTTAACATAGTTTCCCCAAGTATACTTTTACTCTAATGTTATCTTTTTATAGGAACTGTCACCAGAGGACAAGGTCCAAAATAATATAAATACTGCATTTTTGTGCAGTCATTTTTACAAAAACAAGGTTTGCCATCTGCTAGAAAACTATGCTTATTTAGGATACACTGAATACACATGGCCCTGGATGCCACAAAGGGCCCCTGATAATTCAAACTTTTGGATGACTTTAGATGGGAAAAGAAAGGAAAAACCATCTTCATATTTATCCAAGTACAAAGTTCAGTAATACGAAATTTCAATGTCAAATCGACATTGAAAAATTATCACCTGGGTAAAAGGGCTAAGTATCCCCATTTAAAGTTAAGATCATTTGCGCTTATCTGTACTTTTTCTTTTTAGAATTTTTTTATGGTTGTGAATGAATGTTTATCACTTACCAGCTTCTTGAATTATGTATAAATTATCACAATTAAAAAACAAGTATTAAAATAATATCAAAATACATTTTTATTTCTTTATTTTTAATTTTTTAAAAAAAGGTTTTATTTTTTTGTTTGAGAGAGTGAGCAAGAGAGAGCACATGAGGAAGGGCAGAGGGAGAGGAAGAAGCAGCCTCCCCTGCTGAGCAGGGAGCCAGACACAGGGCTCAAAGGAAGGACCCTGAGATCATGACCTGAGCTGAAGGCAGACACTTAACCTACTGAGCCACCCAGGCACCCCAAATTAAAAGTTTTTACACCATATTTTAGAGAGTAGATACTTTAATGCCCAACATTAGTTAATAAGTGGACATTAAAATGAAAAACTGTGCATTTATTTAAACAAGGAACGTTAATTAGCTCCTATATACATAGACACGCACACGCATATGACACTGTGATAGGAATCTTTGGTGAGTACCCAGCTTTGTATCAAGACAGATCTACCATTTGAATCATAGATTTATTTTTAATATTAAAAAATTTCCAATAACACACTACTTCCTAAATAATTATCTTTCAAGTTGTATTTACAAAATTGTTACTGAGAACACCATGAATTGTAGAAATTAACATTTCTCCATCCCTGGTGATCTACATACGCCTTTATAATTTTCAGTGAATGAATATATTTCCTGCATCTTATTCAGATAGCTTTAACTTACTCAGTTGTCTCCAGTTTTTCAAAGAGACTAAAATGTTATTACTTTTCCCATTTACAAAGTCATGTTCTTTTCTACTTAAGCATTGGTATCATTGTCATTTAGGACGATTGACAGGTAGACTGGGTTTAAAGAAAAGAGATTTTGTTTTGGTGTCATGTTGCCTTGGGTTACAAACTCCCAATTTTGCTATTTATTACATTTATGACTTTGGACTAGTTTCTGAACTTTTTTGAGAGTTGGTTTTCTTATTATAAAAAATACCTAATCTGTTTGTCAGGGTGTTATGAAAAGAACCTGTGAAAAAGTTGGTACTCAATAAATAGGCATTTTTATTATCAGTGAGCTAGACTGTATCAAACATGGAGGGACCAAGTTATATTAAGACAGTTTAATTTTATCTTTCTGGCATATCTTCATGAAGCTGTCTGGACATGAATTCTGTCTTTTATTGGTTGAATAACTTAAAGCCATTCTATATTATTTGTCAGATCAAAACAAGTCACCAGCAAAACTCTGCAACAAAACCAAGCAGAAAGGAATCAGAACATTAGTTTCATTTTTAGTTAGGAATCAGGCATGCCTTTAATATATCTGATTTCACGTTGAGCTGGTGATATTTTCATTACCACATCTCTGCAGACCCAGTTTTTCAGTTTCTTTATGCCAATAATTTAAATTCTATAAATCTAATAACATATTTACAAAATTTATAAAGCACTTCAACATAGCCCTAGAAACTACTTCTAATATTGTAAATGTATTATTAATGCTTCCTGTTAGTATATGCTTTACTAGTGTTATTCTAATTGATCTTGATTTACTTTCATTTTCAAGTTAAAGGTTTTTTCCATTTAAAAAAATTCTTTCAAATGATAATTGGTTATCTGTTCATCAAATTATGGAGATCATCTTGACAGTGTATCAAAACTGCTTTTACTAGGACACAGTGTTACTTTTGATTAACTGCGTGTGTTTCTTTGTTGTCTGGTTTTTGTTTTTGCTTTTATTGTAATTCTGTGGGGAGAAAGTGAGTTTTTTCCTGTTTAGATAGATGCATCTAGAACCAAATGAGGGCAGTAAAGTCTAATAGAAAGCTTTACAAATGAAAGTTTTGTTTCTGTTTGTGCAATACCTTGTTCCCCCTTCATGTATCTTGGGAAATCATACTGATCAATAGTTCCCATTTCAGTACAACTGCAGCCAGCATTACAACTGTATAAAATTTACAACATTGTCTGCTGTAAATTTTAATTGGAAAAACCTTATAGCTTTGCTCTCCATCTTTGGAGGTTTAAATCTATATGATTTTTTTTTAAGTAAAAAAAATTTACAACATAATATCATGTCATACAATTTTTATGGACATGTAATATAAATAGGACCAAAACCCTAGCCTTATTGGAAAAAAATAACTATAAAAATATATTTTAACGCTTAGTGCATTCAACATTTTTGCTATAGAAACAATGGATTTGGTAAAGTAATTTAACGAGTGTTGTAAATAATTATGAACAATATCAGGCAAGGAATATTAACAAATAAATATATTAATAAAAGATATATTTTGTGGTTTCTGTGTCTCCCATGTGAGGCCTCTTTCTGAATCAATGTGAAATACTCTACATAGAGCTAGTGTGCTGAACTAGAAGAGGATGAGAAAAATGGTGCTTTCTGCACAGCTTTATTTCTGTCACAGGTCAGGCTTAGAATGCTGTGTGATACAGTTATTGACTCTAATCTGGGCATAAACACAAGTCCTCAAGCACCAGTCCAATTAATAATTTGCATAATTAACACGCATATTAAATAGGGACTGGCCTTGCATCTGTATTTGCAGTGATCGGGGTAATGAGGGCTAACGGAGCGGTGCCTCGGGCCTGTGTTAGCAGACGTGTGGCAGTAGTAATTTTTGCTTGGATTGACAACTGCTAGACAAGCGGTCCCAGCATAAAGCTAAACCCCGTTTGGCAGTATTAATCGTTGACAAACTGCTCTTAAAGCTGTAACATTGTTTCTGTCAGTTGTTTGGTTTGATGTCACTGTTAGACATAATAAATCAATAGTGTCAGAATTTGGTAATGTTTATAGCTAGCAAGGTTTATTATTTCATATGACTGTCATGTACAAATAGTGGTTATCATGGCTGCCTCTAAATTATCAAAGACAGAATATTGCTTTGAATATACTTCTGTAATTCTTGTTTCACTGAATTCTTTGCCATCTGGAAATGCTTTTGGAAATGCCTGCCCAATTTCAATGTGATATTCATTCCTTAACGCAGTATGTTCCATGATTTTAAAAGAGTATACAATTTAATTTCTTGAAAGTTGATTATAATTTTGAATTAGGAGGATATACCTCGCTTCCTCAGTTTCACCTTCATTCAAAACTTGATATTAAGCATGTGCAGCAGAGTGCAAGGGCACTGAGATTCCTCAGAGTACGATTTTAATTTCAGGGGATTTCAGATATACATAGAAAGGAAATATTGCAGGCAGTTAGCATTTATAAAAAGAGTAAGTTCTTCAGCGATACAGGTAAGATTCCTTCTGTCTCCACTCTTCCCCTCTAATCATTTCTCCAAAAGTTTTGATATTTATGTTACACTTTCTCACACCTGATCCCAGTTATCAAATATTTTAAGATTGTTTTCTTCATTCAGATTTCAGAAACCTTCCTTTAAAAATAACCTAAACATGTGATGTTATCTTTATTGTCATTTCATTAAAAGTCCTATTTATAGTACTCTTGGTGGAACTGAATTTTATGTGAAACTTCCAGCTCCATGTAAACATGTTTATTATGTAGCTATAACATGTTAATGATAAACTATAGCAAAATAATAAAGGCCATTTCTAGTGACTTAGAATAAGTTACTGTATCTCTCTGCATAGCATTTTGATGTTTCAACTAAAAATGTATATAAATATATTATGAGCAAATTAAGGGATTTTATGACCGGGCAAAATCTTTTTCTTTGGTAAACTAATAGGCACTTTTAAATTATGAGCATAAGAGGTATATTAGCTCAAAAAAGGTGGAGTTATTTGGATTGGGGCTAACCTTAGTTTGCTGTAGAAATATTCCCACTTAAAAGGAGGCATGCATAAATTACTTGAGGCTATTTTTAGTCCATGGGCAAATTAATACTAGGTTATAAGCATTATAAGAGCATTAATAAGCATTTGGTAAAAGGCATTGTTATCCATTGTACCTCTCATTTATCCATGGCATCATTTTTTTTTAAAAGATTTTATTTATTTATTTGACGGAGAGAGAGACAGCCAGTGAGAGAGGGAACACAAGCAGGGGAGTGGGAGAGGAAGAAGCAGGCTCCAAATGGAGGAGCCTGATGCGGGGCCCGATCCCAGAATGCCGGGATCACGCCCTGAGCCGAAGGCAGACGCCTAATGACTGAGCCACTCAGGCACCCCTGTCCATGGCATCATTTAAGCTACAATTTCAAAGCTTACTGCCCATGTATTGTATGCCTATGCACGTGCATATTTTATCTATGTTAGCATAATGCGACAAGGAAACTGCATCTGAACAATAACCAGGGGTTTTCAGGATATGAAAGTAATATGCCTGTTTCTTTAAAATCAGTACACTTAGATGAATGGAGTTGCAGTCAAACTGTTATTTCTAGAAAGTAAATACTTATTCTACTTTGGGGAGTCCTACTTTTGAAAGACTTTTGCCATTCTAAATATCTGTAATGGTGGCAAATAAAAATTGAATAGCTAAAGATGACTGTACATCAAATGACGTTGTGTGACCACCCCTTCTGCCTATCAAGAAGTCTAAGGCTTTGCGTGTTTACAGTTAGAGGTCAGGTGGCCCATGGAAGGTGATGGGGTGTAGTAGAGAGAGAGAAATGATAGTTGGAGATAGGCCAGAGTTTCAGAGGCAGTAAGATAAGACAGAATGATTGGATGTTTTTCATCTTTCAGGTCTCAGCTTAAATGTCGCCTCTTTGGAGAGACTTTCTTAACCAGTCTTGCTAAAATAGATCTTCTTTGTTGTTCTGGGACTCCTTCCTTCATAGAACTTACCACAATTTGAAATTTTTTTTCCCTTACTCTGTGGTCCCTGAAGGTGGGGACCATATCTGCTTTGCCATTATATTCTTCAGAGGGAAGGGAATGAAGTACGTGTCTGTTGCAAGACCTCAGAAAGCCTAAGATAGGAATTTAAGGAAGGGACTTAATTTTTTTTTTTTAAGAGAGAGGGAGAGCACGTGTGAGCCGCGAGTGGGGTAGGAGGAGAGAATCTCAAGCAGGCTCCACACCCAGTGGAGCCCAAATCAGCCTCGATTCCATGACCCTGAGATCACGACCTGAGCCAAAATCAAGAGACAGACGCTTTACTGATCAAGCTGCCCATTAGCCTCAAGGAAGGTACTTAATATTTAACATGAGCTTTGTGCTTATTTTTGGTGCTGTACATATTATTATCTCTTTAGAGTAATCTTTTCAGGTAGTTATTAATATTTCCATTTTATAGATGAGTAAATGGAAGCTCAGAAAAGTGAAGTGACCTGCCAGAGATCAGACAGCTAGTAAGTGGCTGAACTGAGATTTGAATCATATTTTTGTAATTTCAAAAGCCACAGGATACCACATTACCCAGTCTCTGTGGAATGTGTTGTTATGGTCAGTGTAAAAGGCAATCAACAGATTTGTAACGGAATTTCTAAGCAGGATTGGGTACTCAATTACGACTACATGGCACACATTTGTAGCAGGCCCTGACTTCAGAGTTCTGCTATTGTCTCTAGCTGTCTTCCCTTATTATAAGCATAGGGACAATGAAAATGTGTGTTGTATCAGCAAAGATAAAAGCTCGGTGAGCCCTTCTTAACTAGGGTTGGCCTATTGTCACTCCTGTGCTAAAATGGTACTAACTATGTACCATCCTTGGGGGAATTGTGAAGATAGTCACTCAACTAATTTTCTGTGAGGCTTAATTCTTTTGTGGAACCCCAGCTGAGAAAGGCTGTTAGGTTATAACGCTGTAACAAACAGCTTCCAAATCTTTATAGCTTTAAGGCAACAAAGCATATCCATTGTGTGTCTGTGGGTGGCTGAGTTAGGAAAAACCACCCAGTCTTCCCCACTGTGTCTTTTTTACTACTCATATGGAAAACTTGACTTGTGATCACCAAATGTGTGGGTTTTTCCCCCCACCAAGCAATTCTCTGCAAACACCAGTAGGGTGTCCTACAATTTAACTCAATTCTGACACTATCCACCTAGAGATCCCACACATTAAGTCCCACAAGACTGCTCCCACCCATTTCAGATGCCAGTTTTAAGTCCAGGTTGTCTTCTGTGCTTCTAGACCAATCAGCTATAAATCAGAGGTTCCCATGACAGTTCCTTGGGTTTAGTTAATCTGCTAGAACCACTCACAGAACTCAGGAAAACAGTTACCTATGTTTACCAGTTTATTAAAGGATATGATAAAGGATACAGATGAACAGTCAGATTAAGATGCACGGGGGAGGTTCCTGAGTGCAGGAGCTTCTGTCCTTGTGGAATTGGGGTATATCATCCTCCTGGTATGTGGATGTGTTCACCAATCTGGAAGCTCTCTGAACCCCAGATTTGGGAGATTTTTATAGAGTCTTCATCGAATAGTTATTCGATTCTATTCGAACTAACTATTCGAATAGTTAATTCCATTTCCACTCTCTCTCCTCTCTCTGGAGAAGAGGGGTGGGGGCAAAACTGAAAATTCTAAGCTTCTAATTATGACTTGATCTTTCTTGTGACCAGCACCCTTCCAGGAGCCTATCTAGAGTCACCTCATTAGAACAAAAGATGCTCCTATCACTTAGGAATTTGTAAGTGTTTCAGAAGCCCTGTCTTAGGGACCAGGATCAAAAGCCAAATATTAGAGCTATAGATGTTCCTAGTATTCTTGTCACTGAGGAGGTTACAAGGGTTTTAGGAGCTCTGTGCCGGGAACTGGGGGCAGAGACTAGTACATACATTTCTAATTACTTCACAGTGGCTCTGTTATAGTTACATAGGAACCTAGGCTAGCAGTGGGGCCACCATCTCTCCAGCATTGCCAGTTGTCTTCCCAGAAGTAAAACAACTTTGGGATGTTGTCTTACCAGCAATTCAAGGTAGCTCAGAAGTAACAGTTGTTCATAACTCTTGCTCACAAATTTTTGGCCCTGGTCACATAGCTGACCACAAGGGGCCAGGGAGTGCAATCTTAGCATATGCTGGAGGGAGAGGAGAGCTGGCTATCAGTGACTACTACTAATGACATTCACAATTAGCACAGTAGGAACTAAAGAATTCTAGGTAGCCAGTGAGAGTACTGCTACTGTGATTAAGTTTGGATAGTTTGAAAGTCTGGTGGCTAATCAAGTATGTTTGTGCACCGGGAAAATTAGGGAGAGAGGTTTCAGTAAAGAAAAATGACTATTAAAATGGTCTGGGGAGTACATTTAAAGATGCTCAACATCATTAGCCATCACCATGGCTCTCTCATATAATTTCCTCTGTTCTGTTAATACTTAACTTGGCCCAGTGTTTATTTTCTTTTCCCTTTCTACTAATCCCACTATTAAGAAAAATATTTTTTTCTAAGTGCCCCAGTAAGAACTTTTTAATTCCAAAGTAGGTATTATCATTTGAACTTGGGAAGCCCCTGTCTCCTTAAAGAAGCAGGTAACAATGGGGGAGCAGGGCTTATAAACCAGTAGTGAGTTTTCCAAAAAGTGTGTTGTATGAAACAAATGTTCTGAAAGATGATGTGGAAAGTATTTTGGTAGTCATTGATCAGTACATACTGTCTGGCTGTCTGACATCTCTTAAGATTATAGAGGACACAGCTAGGAAAGACATGAGGTATCATTTGGTCTAAACTTCTTGTTTAGAAATGGGCAGATTGAATCTCAGAGACATTAAATGACTTGTCTATGCTCACATAGCTAGTTTTGTCTTTCATTTTTGCTAGTTGTAATGCATGATGATACTGACATTTATTGTACTGGCACTGTTCTGAGTACTTACTATGTATTCATCCATTTAAGTTGGCTACCTTGTGACCACACCAGTATTTGAATCCGGACCTTCTGGCTCTGGAGCCTCTCCATGGTAGAAAAATCCTTGGAATTGGTTGATTTCATCATTGTGAGTAAAAGTGATTTTCCATAAGGCCAGATGACTCAAGGAAACTTACCAACGTCAATCTCTTTGATAAGAAGAGGTCATGTTTCCTGTTTCCTGGAAAGTGAGTCAGTAGCAGTTACTGATATGTGAATATGCTCTTACAGTTGGCTTAAACTATGTATCTTTATTAAAAGAAATTCAATAATCCAAGAGAAAATAATTGTGTTTCTTAGGAAATTTCTCCAGTATCTTTATAACTGTATTTGTTCTAAATTATAGATTGTAGCCTTATCTGCAATACTTCATTAGACAGATGAAAATATAAGCTTCTTTCCATAATAATTCCTGTTTAGTATGATTTATAAAATTATTATTACTATGGTTAAATGGTAATCTGGATGTTTCTGGCCTCTGTAAATGAGCACGGACTCCATTCCTATAGCCCTTAAGGGACTTTGAGTAATAAGGAAGAACTGATTTGATTTTTTTTCTCATAACATTTCTCCTTTCAGAAGATCCCAAAGCACCTTATAAATGGGAGGATGGTGTCACCTGTCTGGAGCACTAAACGCATATGTCAGATGTACTGTAAAATAGCTAAGGATTGGAAGAGTTAAAGATTACCTAGTTTCACCTATAGAAGAATGTGTGAAATTGTCATTAGCTCATAGTCTGTTTCCATAAGTGGTTGATGTGAGAAGACCTCTGTGAATCATATAGTTAAATTAGGCTTAGGGAATGTGTCAGGAAAAAGTATGTTGTGTGTGTTGCTTACTTGCCCACCTGCATGCCTACTTGTCCTGTTTTTTGTTTCTTGTCTTCCAAAAAGAAAATAGCTTTACTTTTCTTTCTTCCTTCCTTCCTTCCTTCCTTCCTTTCTTTCTTTTTCTTTCTTTCTTTCTTTCTTTCTTTCTTTTTCTTAGATTTTATTTATTTATTTGACAGAGAGAGACAGTGAGAGAGGGAACACAAGCAAGGGGAGTGTGAGAGGGAGAAGGCGGCTTCCCGCCGAGCAGGGAGCCCCGTGCGGGGCTCGATCCCAGGACCCTGGGATCATGACTTGAGCCGAAGGCAGACGCTTAATGGCTGAGCCACCCAGGTGCCCCAGCTTTACTGTTCTGATCATGAAATAGTCTTTGGTTATTGTTAAAATATTTAAACAACACTAAAAAGTATAAAGAAAAAAGTAGCAGGTACTTAAATTCCTGCTACTCGGAGATAATCACTCTTCCAGCTATTGCTAAACACTGACATATATGTATATTTCAAAAATGAGTTAAATATACTGTGTATAGCTGGCATCTCTTACTGAATAATATGTTGTGGGCATCTTTTCACGTTAGCAAGTGTAGCTCTACATCATCATGTTCATTCGGCTCCATAATATTCCATGTTGCCTTTTCCACCAGTTTTATCAGGTATTATGTATTTGCTTTAATCACAAATATCTCTTTAATTATTTTATACATTTTGGGAGGGCTTAGTTTAAAATTTGGCATCATCCTCAACTGACAGTTAAATTCATTCATCCAGTAATTATTTATTGAGTCCTGTTTACAATATCTTAATCACTGTTTGAGGAGATTAGAATATATCTGCTGCCCTTGTGGAGTTTATATTCTAGTGGGAAAACAAGAAACATTATAGGACATGTTAAAATAGGTGAACAAAGACATCTCTCCTAAACTGCAAGAGGAGACCAAAGAAGCAATCGGCTATTTTATTAGAGGATGTGGGTAAAGTTGCCAGAGGCCTCTGCATGTGTCCAAGAAGGTTTAAGATGTATTGTTTTCAGCTTTTATATCTTGTTTCTAGTTAACAGGGTCATGCTTTGTTCTAAAAAGGCACATATTGTTTATAACTTTGCTGTAATGCAATGTGATCTTTCTACTATTTTAAAGAATTTTTAAAATTTCAGGAATGTCAACAGTTACTTCCCTTGAAAATATTTGTATTCTTGCTTGATAGCATACTTTGGTGATTTTCCATATGATACCTCAATACTTAATTTGCTGACTTTATGATTAGACTACTGAATCTTTTGTCTTACTTGATTTTCCTCATAATAATTCATCCATAAAGAGGTTAATTGATTTTTATGATTATATTAAGTAAACACAAGATATACCATCTACATGTCATTACAAAGCATTTACAGTGGCAAATCTAAGATCTTGTGACATCCATTTTAGAGATCTCATACTTTGCCTCAATGATCATTTTTTAAAATATCACCATGAAAGAATTTGAAAGCAAGCTCAAGAAATACAGCTAACAGTCGTACAAGTGATGAATTGTCATCCTAGATTGCTGTCTATAGGACCTTTCAGATGTGTGTGTCCTTGGTCCTACCTAAGGTAGTTGGTTTTTTGTTTTTTGTTTTTAAGTCAATTATTTGGATAGAAAATGAGAAGACATGGGTAATATATTTTCAGGGTGTATGTTGCTAGAGGAAATAGCTGTTCAATAGTAAAACTAAGACTCTAGAAACAAAACAAAATTTAATAGGTTATAATATTGGGCCCAAATCAACTGTAATAATGATAATGATTGCCAGTATTTTTATACACATGCTTCCTGTGTCCCAGGCACTGTGCCAAGCACTTTGTATGAATTTTCTTATTTAATTTGCATAAGAACACTATGAGATAGGTACTGTTATTATACCCATTTTACAAAGACAATCAAAACTAGAGATGTTACATTGATTTTATTAAATTTCAAATCTAAGGCCATGTATTTACATTAAAAAAATAGATTGTGTTCATTTTCTGACCATGTGGTAGATAAGGAAAAACTTCATCTGGTAGAGAACACTTAAAATGCTGGCTTGAAATAACTTTATTTCCAAAGCGTGATTGTGAGCTGAATGTAAGCTGAAGTAAGGAAACAGTGGCTAGAAAGAAGGACAGAAAATGATTCCACAGATGCAAGAGCTGGCCTTGGTTCTGGCAGAAGTAGAGAGGTTTGGAGGGTGGGGGAGTGTCTGCCAGTCTTGGTGACCTCCAGTGTGGGTTTCCAAGGGCCATAGGCAGCTTAAGAGACAAAATCCGATGTCTTCACATAAAGCCAGAACTCTGAAAAGGTGAGTACTCTGAGGGTGAACTTGCTCTTGGCCCTAGATAGGAGGGGCCTGTGAACTCCTAGCCATAGCCTACATTCTGTTGATTTGAGGATGGAATTCATGGTACCTGCCTGTCTCAAAAAATTCCAAGCTGAAAATTTAGTTTGAAGTGAGTTATTAGTGCTCCCAGACATTTATAAAATCTTTACTGAAGGAAAGCCTTTTACACATAGATGTCACAGAATTTACACAGAAAAGTTTTTGAGGGACATGGGCTCACAATTAAAAAAGAGAAAAAATACATACCCGAGTAAAAAAGCCACCATGATTATGAGTTAGCAGAAGTATGATACTGCAGAATTAGGCTATTTAATATGATCACATATAGCAAAATAACTATGTTTAAAGAATTAAAGAAATTAAAAGAAAACAAGACACTATTAAAATGAACGAGACAGATGTGGAAAACAAAGACAATTCTTAGGATAGACATGGCTTAAGGAGAGAACTAGTGAAATAGAAGGTAGATATTATGAAATTACCAATAATGCAGCACAGAGAAGGGATTGAAAATATGAAAAAAAAACATTAAGAAGATGAAGTAGGAAAGCCCAATGAACATTCAATTCATAGTTTCAGAAGATTGAATAGAAAGATTGGATAGAAGATTGAATAGAAAGACTGGAGAAGAAACAAGATTCAAAAGATATTTAACTAATAATGTGTAAGAATTGATGAAATATCAACATTCAGATTCAGGCAGCCCAGTGAATTCTAAGTGAGGTAAATGGAAAGATACCCTCACTGACATATGCCAGAATAAAACTGCAGAACCCCAAAGATCAAAAATATATTTTTTGAAATTAGCTAGAGAAAAAGGAACAATGAATAAACACAGCTTACTTTTCAGCAGGACCAATTCAAGCCAGAAGGCAATGAAATAACTTCAAAGTGCTGAACAAATAACTAGAATTGTCTACTCATTGAAAATATTTGGAACATGGGCAAAATAAAGGTGTTTTCAGACATAAAAATGAAAATATTCACTACCAATAGAGTTCCACCAAAGGGATTTCTGAAGGATATATTTTCAGAAAAAGAAGAAAAAAATACCCGGAATGAATGTCTGGGAAGCAAGAGTAGTGAGAAAGGAAAATAGAAAATTAATGGGTAATTACAAGTATTGACTATATAAAATAGTAATACTTATTTTGTGGGTATTAAAAAAATTAAGATAGCTTAAACTGGATGTAAATTGAGAATCTATGATCAGGTTAAGGCATTGTAAGGTTCCTTTATTGTCTGAAGAAGGATAAAGATTTTGATTTTGATTAGTAAAGAAATACAAATTAAAACCACAGTGTGATATTGTTTACACACCCCCCAGATTGGTAAAAATAAAAAGTCTTGCAAAATCAAGTTTTGGTGAAGATGTGTATGAACAGGAAGTTTTATTCACTGGTGAGTATGTAAATTGGCATAATCAGCTTAGAAAGTAAGCGCCTGCCTTCGGCTCAGGGCGTGATCCCAGCGTTCTGGGATCGAGCCCCACATCGGGCTCCTCCACTGGGAGCCTGCTTCTTCCTCTTCCACTCCCCTTGCTTGTGTTCCCTCTCTCACTGGCTGTCTCTCTGTCAAATGAATAAATAAAATCTTTAAAAAAAAAAAAGTATTTGTCATTGCTTGGTAAAATTAAAGATACATATGCATACACATACCTTAGAACCCAGCAATTTCACTTCTAGGTATAAAGTCTTGAAAACTCACATGTATACCAGAGACCTTTACAAAGGTTGTTCAGAGCAGTATTGTAAACAATAGATAAAAACTGGAAACAACTCAAATGTTGATCAGTAGTAAAATAGATATTTAAACTGAGGTTTATGCTAATGATGGAATACTATGCAGCAATGAATTGAGTGAACTATTCCTACATTCAAGAACATAGATGGATATCACACACATAGTGTTGAATAAAAGAAGCAAGACATGAAAGAAAACCTACAGCGTAATCCATTGTATAGAAATTAAAAAGCAGGGGCTCCTGGGTACTTCAGATGGTTAAGCGTCTGACTTCAGCTCAGGTCATGATCCCAGGGTCCTGGGATCGAGCCCCACATCGGGCTCCCTGCTCGGCAGGGAGCCTGCTTCTCCCTCTCCTTCTACTGATCCTCTTGCTTGTTCTCTCTCGCTCTCTCTGTCAAATAAATAAATAAAATCTTAAAAAAAAAAAGTAATTCAAAAACAGAGTGGTGCCTGGGTGGCTCAGTTGCTTAAGTATCTCCCTTTGGCTCAGGTCATGATCCTGTAGTCCCACAATTGAGCCCCATGTGGGACTCCCTGCTCAGCAGGGAGTCTACTTTTCCCTCTTCCTCTACCCCTCCTCTTGCTCCTGCTCTCTCTCACTCACTCTCTCAAATAAATAAATAAGATCTTTATTTAAAAAAAATCAAAAACAGAAAAAGTGGAGCTATATTTTTAGGGCTACATGGAGATGATAATATTTTTAAAAATATAAAACACAGAATAGCTTATCACAAAAGTCAGGATAGTGATCACCTCTCACCTCTAAAGCAGAGCTTCAGGAAGGCAGCCTCTGGCTTCAGGAAGGCTGTCTTTGGCCACATGTGTCTGTAGAGTACTTGAAATGTGATTGCTCTGAATTGAGATGTGCTAGAAGTGTAAAATGGGTTTCAAAGGCTTTAACTATAAGAAGAATATATAATATCTCAGTAATAGAATTTTATATTGGTTACATATTATAATGATAATATTTTACATATATTGGGTTAAATGAAATATGTTAAAATTATTTTCACCTTTTTTTTGCTTTTACTTTTTAAAAATGTGGCTACTAGAAAATTTTTAATTATATGTGGCTGTCTTTACATTTCAATTGGACAGAGCTGCTCTAGAAGCTGAGGACAGAGTTGAGATTGGTGCAGGACCAAGGATTGCTTCTGGGAAGGTGGCAAAGTTGGCAAAGTTACGTTTCTTAGGTGGTGGTTGCATGGATATTGCTATATAATTATTGGTTTACCTGTGTGTCTGTATATACATATCTGGTATGTAAAATGCATATTTCTGTGTATATGCCTTAAAATTTTTAAAAATACTTGTAAAATGTTAATAATTGACTTTATAGAGTAATCATTAAAAAATTGAAGTAGATGGTATAGCTTACAGACTAGTAAAGGAAGAAAAATGAAATGGAAGGGGCAGGAAAAAAAGTATAATTCATTCATTCAGCCTAAAAGAAGGCAGGAAAAGAAAAATATAAAAGAAAGAGAAGTATGACTTCTATTTGTCATAAAATGAGTTGGGAGACATAACTCCAAATATACCTTATAAAAGGACTTGAAAAGGTTGAAGATTAAAATAATAAAGAAAAAAAGATAAAAGATTATCTGGGAGTACTAAATAGGTATCAAACAAACATATAAACAATCAAAAACCCTGACAGCTTACATATTTACAAGATATACCCAATACAAAAGGTCACAGGGTGGAAAAAGGTTTACTAAGCAACTCTAAACAAAAGGAATGCTAGAATAGCTATATGGTAACAAAGAAACTTGAAGGTTGAAGGGAAAATGCATTTCTAGAGATAAAGAGGGTCAATATATATTGATAAATGGTTTACTTTGCCAGGAAAATTGTAACAAGCCTAAAATCATATACACCTAAAATCATATACACCTAAAATCATATACACCTAATAACACTTCAAAAATATATGGCAAGAATTGGAGAAATGAATTCACAGTTGGCTGTGGGAGATGTTAACATATCCCTATCGGGCAGTGATAGAACAGATGAAAAAATTCTGTAGGTGTATAGAAGAGTTTAAAAGTACAATTAACAAACTGGACTTAGTGGAAATGTAGAGAATATATCACTAGCAACTACAGAATACACATTCTTTTCAAGCATACATAGGAACAGTTTTTAAAACTGAATCATGAATCAGCCTTCAACAAGTTGAAAAGAAACATCACAAGTACCATATGCTGTTATTGTAAAACAAGTGGTTAGAAATCAACAAAAAATCTAAAGATAAAATAACCCCTACAATATTTAGACATTTAAAAATATTTCTAAATCATTCTCCAGTCAGGGAAGAAATTGTAAGGGAAATTGTAAAATATTTTAAACTAATTTGAAATGGTAAAAGTACTACTACACATAACAAAACTTATGGGATCTAACTAAAGCTTTATGTTCAACTTTTTAGCTTGAAATGCTTACATTATAATTTAAATAGGTCTCAGGTTAATTAACTAAAATCCAACTTAAAAACTTAAAAGCACAGCTGGATAAACCCAAAAAAAATAGAAAAAATAAATAATAAAAATTTGAAGAGCAGTTAATGAAACAGGAAAGAAAAGATATGGCTTGTTCTTTGAAAATTAATAAAATTAACAAAATTCTGGTAAAGAGTGGCCAAAAACAAATTTAAAAGAAAGAAAAGATGGGGTGCCTGGCTGGCTCAGTTGGTTAAGCATCTATCTGCCTTTGGCTCAGGTCACAATCCAGGAGTCCTGGGATGGAGCTCTGTTTTGGGCTTCCTGCTCTGCAAGGAGCCTGCTTCTCCTTCTCCCTCTGCCTGCCACTCCCCCTGCCTGTGCTCACTTTCTCTCTTTGTCAAATAAATAAATAAATAAATAAATAAATAAATAAATAAATAAATGCTTAACAAAATAATAAAATAAAAATAAAAGAAGGAAAAGAAATGAAGCACAAATAAATAATACTGGATTTTGAAAAAGGATAGAACATATGTGGCAGAGATTAAAAAGAAGAGATTTTTGTCAATACATTTAACAGCTTGGGTGAAATGGAATATTAGTAGAAACATACAAATTACCAAACCTTACTCAAAACACAGAAGATGTACATGGTCTTATAAATCATTAAATAAATTAAACCAATAGTTTCAGTTTTGTCACAAAGAAAACATTAGGACCAGAGGGTTTTGTAAGTGAGTTCTAAACATTAAAGGGATGGATAATTTCAATCCTAACACAATTTATACAGTGTCGCAAGCAGAAGTATACTTTTCAACTAATTATATAACACTAATATAATTGTGATATTGAAATAGGTTGGTACCTGTACAAGAAAAGAAAATGACAGGACAATCTCATTCATATATAAAGATGAAAAAATTCTAAACAAAATATTACAAAACTAAGTCCAGCAGTGCATAGATATGTACTGTATCAGGACCAGGTTCGGCTCATGTCATTCATGCAAGGTTGGGTTATCATTACAAACATCAGTAAGGTTATAGAAGGACATGAGAAACACTGTCAACCAACTTGACCTAATTGACATTTTCTTCTACCCAATAACAGCAGAGTATGTGTTCAAGTACACATAGAACACTCACCAAGAAAGAATGCATAAAATGAATGTCAATTAAAATTCCAAATGTTGACAAGAATGTGGAGCAACAGGAACTCTCATGTTGTTAGTGGGAATATAAATTGGTACATTGGAAAATAACTTGGCAATATCTAGTAAAGTTGAAGATTGGCATACACTATAAACTAGGAACTCCATTCTTGTGTTTATATCCTAGAGAAAAGCTTCCACATGTGTCTAAAGACAGGTACAGTTGACCCTTGAACAGTGTGGGGGTCACTGTCACCAACCCCTAAATCCATATATACCTCTTGACTCTCCTGCTATTGACTGGGGTCCTTACTGATAGCATGAACAGTCAATTAATATATATATTTTGTATGTTATATGTATCATATACTGTATTCTTACAATAAAGTAAGCTAGAGAAAACGAAATGTTATTAAGAAAATCATAAAGAAGAGAAAATACATGTACACTAGTGTACTGTCAAAAACCAATGTGTGAGGTCCCTGGGTGACACAGTCAGTTAAGGGTCCGACTCTTGGTTTTGGCTCAGGTTGTGATCTCAGAGCCATGAGATGGAGCCCCTTGTAGTTCTCTGAGCTGAGTGTGGAGCCTGCTTTAGATTCTCTCTCCTCTCTCTCTGTCCCTCCCTCCATCACCCCCCACCCCACCTCATGCACCTGCCGGCACATGTGCCCCCCCCCAAATAAATAAATCTAAAACCAAAACAAAACCATGTGTAATTGGACCCCCACAGTTCAGACCTGTGTTGTTGAAAGGTCAACTGTATTTGAATGTCTATAGCAGCTTTGTTTTTAATACAAGAGGGGGGAAATAACTCCCCTAAAATCCATCAGTTGCTTAATGAATATGTAAGTTGTTTTACATTCATTTAGTTATATACAATGCAGTTGTGACATAATATAGATGGATGCTGATTTTAAAAGGCAAGTGAGAGGAGACTTTTGCTTCTGGCTTTAACTAAGACACATATGTATCTCTCTGGCCCATGCATTAGAGTTTCTCTCTGGGGTACATAGAACTCCTAGATCCTAGTGTGTACACATTTATAAAAGATAGTGTTAAATTTTCCTTCAGAAGAGTAACTAACCAATTTGCATTTTTCCCACTCTTCTCATTTTTCAGTGCATATTTTTGTTTTATAATTGGGATCATTTATTTTTACAGTATTGTGGGTTTTTCTCATGAGTACTACAATTGTAAACACTTTCATGTTCACATTTAAAAAAATAATTTTATTGACTTCATAATATTTTGTTGAGTGACTATATTATTGCTTTCTTAACCATTTCTATGTTTATATGTCTTGTGTCTATCAAAGAAGACTTTGGTGGAGATGGGGTCAGTTCATAGACACCAACTATTTGAAAGATTATTGCATAGTGAGAAAAGGACCCTCTTTATGATAACAGAGAGCAGAATTAAACTTAGTGAGCTATAGGAAACAGTATTGGCTGAACCAGAATAAGGACTTACTAATACCACTGTCATCAAAACTAGATAGATGTTTTGGGAGAACTCTCACACAAGCTGTAGCTGGGTAGAGCCACTTGGTAGAAATATGAAACCAAGTGTTTACCAGAGGGATTGGATTTAATGGCATTCCAGCCCTGAATTTAGTATGCACATGTTATATCTCAGGTTGAAGACAGATCCTGTTGGCCTTTCTTAAAAACATTTCTTACATCCATCCCTTTCTTTCTGTTCTCAGGATCTTCATCATCTTTTGCCTAAATTATTCCAATAACCTCCTAACCAGAGCTCCTGATTCTAATTCTTCGTTCAGTCGTCTTGACATTATGCTGCCAAGTTGCTTTTGTAATGGAACTTCCTATGATACTTCATATGTCAAGCTAATCAAACCTTTAATTATTCTCTGTTGCCTCTAAGGTAATGCTCAAACTTTTTAGCCTGGAATTCTTGACTGTTGATATATTGGACCTTCATTCTTATTCATTCAACCACCATTTATTGAGCACTAACTCTTTGCCAGGGACTATGTTAGATGCTGGTAATAGAAAGATGAGTAAGATCAAGCACTATGCCCAATAAGAGTAAGTTCAAAAGAGCTGGAGGTGGGCTTAGAACAAGTTTTGGTTTGTTTGTTCATTATTTTAAGGGAAAAATAAAGGATTTTTGAAGAAAAGCTTATTTAGAAGACCCCTGAATTGGTTTAGAGACTCAGAGAAGGCTTAGCTTCTACCACTCCCCTAGAACTTGCTGTCCTTGTCAGACTGGTCTAGTTTCTTCTTCAAGGACACTTGATTAATTTCTGCCTCATGGTGTAATTTTTTTTTCTAATATAAAAAATGTTCTTGTACTATTTTCCATACTGTACTTTCAAGGTAGGTTACGTTTCATAGCTTCACTTACTCTGTATGCTATGTAGCTCCTTCAGGATACATCTCTTATCTGAATCAGAAAACTTATTTTTATTTTTGCATCACTCACTTTTCTTTTATTTATGTGCTTATTATTTTATTATTTAATAATAGCATTTGCTTAAGAATGTAGT
Source organism: Ailuropoda melanoleuca (assembly GCF_002007445.2). Lineage (NCBI taxonomy): Eukaryota > Metazoa > Chordata > Mammalia > Carnivora > Ursidae > Ailuropoda > Ailuropoda melanoleuca. Next base: position 51,399,060 of record NC_048224.1, read on the forward strand.
TAAAGAATATAATGATATTGTTTCCTAGTGTGTATTGCAACTAGATTATATTTAAACTTGGTGTTATTTTATTCCTAATGTGCATATTTGTCTTTCTAGTGAGATTATAAACAGCTTGAAGACATGTTGTATCATACATACTTCTCTGCCCCCCAGCGACTTGTATGCAGGTCCTATGCGACTAGTAAATGGAAGGTTTTAATAAACATGTGTTGAATGAGAACTTATTGACTTTATAAACTAAATGCTCAGGGTGCTGTAATAATTGAACCTTCCATACTTGACCCTGAAAGATTCTTTTCTTGTCAGAAAGTAAACCTTCTCTGATTCTCATCCCATCCCCCACCTGTTTTAGGCAAATGTTTTTGGCGTTGCAGTTTCAGCCAGATATGACTTTCCAGACTGTTTCTAGGACTTGTGCAATTGTAAGTCATGGTATCTCCTGCCACATCAGATGACATTACCTCTTTGGTGTGTGTGTCAAGGAACTACATAAATGTATTAAAACAGAGAAGTTAAGCTATATATATGTGTGTGTGTGGCCCATAAAATCTCTCCTTTTCTCAGTTTTCTCTTTAATATGTATTTTATCTTTTATATCTCCCCTGATAAAAAAGTAGAATCTTTTATTCCCATCTCCTACTTTTATATATCATGCTCCATAACATTTGTAAGATTTGGACCTGTCTTTCCATTTCCACATCCCAGTTTTAGTGGTGACCTTGGCTACATCACATTTGATCTTCTGTGTTGTCATTGTTAACATCATCATCAAGAAAACAACTGTCGAACACTTACTCTGTGTGGGGAATGGCACTGGGCACTTGGGCAGTTTGTTGTCTTATCAGGCTCATCCTCAATTTGACTAGATATGAAAATGGCTCTTCATTGTTTGCTTTCTTTCCACCCCACCAATGCTTTGGTTAATAAACTGTCTTGCTTAGAGTTCATCCTCATACTCAAGAGCAGCTGACTAGTTAGCAGCTTTATAGTCCATTCATTGGTGACGGCTGTTTCTTGGTAGTGAAATGAGTGAAAAACACAAGGGGAAGTGGGCAACCATGCTGACTCTTTACCCATTTTGCCACCATTATGGCAAATTGTTTGTGATTTGTGGAAATGGACTCTCTTTTATCAATGGTTGACTATCAGTTCCTTTTTCTGGAGAGAAGTCATTAGTTAACGCAGCTCAAGGATTTGTCTGAGAAGAGCAGCACATCAGTTAGAATGCTAATTCACTCAACTGGCAGCAAGCACAGTGAAATGACAGCTTGGAGGGGGGTAAGAGGAGTGTCTGAAAATGGCAGCAGATTGGTATTTCGAAAGGGGAGGGAAATTTCATAATGATGAATAAGAAAGATGACATTTGGTGCTCACATTTAACTTGCATTGGATGTCCATATAAGGGTCAGTATGCATAACCTCTCTTGATTAGGCCTCCGGCTGCCCAGCAGCTGACTGGGTGTATACCCTTCAGACTGTAACCAAAAGAAAGGCCTAGATAATTAGGCCAAGTTGAACTGCAGGAGGTAGCCAGCTTCTCTGCTGCCTTTTGTATATTCATGACCCAGCTTGATTGATGGAAGGACAGTGTTTGGTGACACTGTCATTTGCAAGTTGAAAGGTAGACTACAGGCTGGAGCCAAGATCAGATGTGCTTTAAAGAGTCCTACAATAAACTCATTTGGATGCTGATGATGTTCACATATGCATTTCTTTGTTTCTTACTGTTTCTCATGGACATCTGTTAATTTGTAGAAATTAGCTTGGTTGTTTTCAGTTAAAACCTCACACTAAGTTACTAGATAGTTTTGTTTAAAAAGTTGTACAAAGTTGCTAGTGATATAATGTTTGATGTGGGCCTCAGATGTTTTCATGTTGTATTTTCACTTGTTCCTTATATAGGAATTTTAACTATATTTCTTGCATTGATGTACATTACTAGAAGCAAGTGAAGTTAAATGGAATCTTTTCACGTATTTCACATATTTCAGAAATCTCAAGTGTTAGTATCAAAAAGTTTTCCAGAGAAATTGCTTTTGTAAGGAAACTGTTCTTTATCAGAAGATATATGAATATCTGAGGTTCCCTTTTAATATTATTGTTCTTAAAATGGGTCTTTTATTCATTCTGAACTCTTTTCTGTTTACTCAAAGATTTGATTATTTAGACTTGTGACAAATGAGTTGAAAATACTAAAGGAAGGTAGAATCCTAAAACAGAAACACGAGGTTAACCTAAGGACCCTCTCCAAAATGTAGAACCTGTGTTATCATAAAATATGACAAGAATGAATACCATATTCTAATTAAAAGGCTACGAAGAAAGGGAAGGAAAGACTGGAAAGGAATTTTGATGTACATGTTTCGTAAATATTAAGCTACGACTTAAATAGATCCTTTGAGAAACACCACGTGGATGTGAGCACTAGTTATTCTTATTAATTGTATTTTTCAGTACTTTTATTATTACATTGATGCTTTTAGAAGATAGTGTTGTTCTGGTATAGCTAAATGATCAGCAACCTGAAAATGATTTGAATACTCTCTGAAAAATCCTTAGGTGTATGTTTTAGATATGTTACCTAACTTCTGTTAGTTATCGTAATAACTTCAGGTAATCCATTTAAAAGCTCTTTGTTAGCTATAAAGTGCTGTATAAATGTAAGTAGTAGCAGTAGCAGCAAGGACAGCAATTGCTGTTGTTGCCTTTATTACTATTAACAACTAATCAAAGGTTATTGTAACAGCTATAACACTTGTAACATAGGAAGCAGCCCTCCTATTACATTCTTGTCGACGAAATGTGACAGATCAAGTATGAAACTTTTCTTATAAAAGCAAAATAGAAAAGAAAGACTTTACTAGGTCTTTCAGCTATTTCCATATCAATTTTCTGACTTTGCTCCTCCCCACCAGATGCTAGCAAAGGCAGTGTTCTCCAACTGACACTAATGTTTTCATAAAGAAGGTTCTGGAGAGTGTTGAAAACACACTCTGATCACTGCAGAAATCATGCAGACTCCTTCTAAAGTTATTTCAGTCTTAATTGACATTTGAGATAAGCATCTGAAATGTAGTATCCTAAATCTGTCTATATAGTATTCAGAAACTCTTTGCTGTAATTTGTGGTAATTATTTCTAAATCAAACAGTTATCTTTTAGTGGAAAAAAGTATTAATATCTCCAAAATGTTAATGAAAATGTCATTTTCCTCACTTAAATGACATCTCAGGGTTTTCAAATACTGGATATTCTTTTAGATTTTTCTTATTAGAAATTAAAAGCAAGGTATGTTTTTTCTTATGAAACAAGATAGAAATAAAAAACTGTCTTACTGAATAGAAACAGCTCCAGGAATTTTTTTAAAAAAAGAAAGCTGTGCCTTCTTGAACTGAATTTAAATGTATTGTGTATTTTTCTGCTACAGAGCAATATTCTTAATGCATAAGTTACTATTCTTCTCATTAAGTCTTTTCAAAAATTTAAAGGTGTCACTTTGTCAGGAAATTCTGGGTCTTTCCAGTGATAAAATAAACTTGACACTTGTTCCATGAAGGCATCTTCTCCCTGCTTATCAGCTCTTCAATTTATGGCTGTGCTTTGAAATTTGTGCCTGTGACTCCCATCTTTGTATTTACTCCAATTAACACATAAACCCTAATTAGCCAGATCAAGGGACTTGGGAGTCCATAAATGGAAAGTGACATGGCAGAGCTTGGCAGCTGGCATCAAGGCAAGGTGACAAAAATAGGGAAGTATCAATTAGATGACATTGATGGTAAAGCTCTGTGTTGGGACGGTAGATTTTAACAGTTCTCTGTGTCACTGACTGCTGACTCTAGGGTAGGGACATAGAAATCAGTAAAATGACAGCTAGGTTCAAGTACTGAACTTTAGTTAAATGTAGAACAATAATAATAAAACCTGAACACCATTTTAATTTGATTTTATATCATTATCAATGATAATAAATTATACATTTCTTCCAAAATCAATTTTTGTGAATTTCCCTGTAGTGTGAGTTTCCAAGTTTTGAGATCATTACGTAAATATATAGCGTTCTTACTTGAATAGGAATGCAAGAGTCCTGAATTATCAACCCTTAGGAGCCTTACTCTCTCCTCTAAATTTTTTTGGAGGAGGGGTGGTCCAAATGGGTGGATTTGGGAGTACCCATGATCACTGTTAAATATTAAATTTTAGACCCCAGTTTTAGATTACACATATAATTCAACAGTGAAAAAATTGAGGACTTTGTAAACATTATTCCAGTTTTAGAAATCTAATGTTACAAAAAAAGACCTGTGTTTCAGTTGAGAAGTGTTATCAGACTTTGTGCATCTCTCATTACTTTAGAGAGTAATGGAAGTTAAATATACAAGAACTGGGCTGCTTCTCTAGTTTTGCGGTTTCAGCTATCTGGATTCTAACATTGGTCTATTCTTCAAGTGGGTGGCTGGGTATTTGTAAGGAAGGCTCTGGAGGGTATTGGAAACACTCTGTTTATAATTTCAGTATAGAAATCATGCATACCCTTTAAATCTGTTGGGATCGAAGATAGGGTTTATTTTTATCTCTCAAGAGTTGGCCAAAATGGCAATTTGAATGTATGTCATCTATTAGATACTAGACAGTAGAGGGTATATGTATTTAGTTTTTTTCATTTTGGATAGCAAGTGGCTCTGTAAGTTTAGTTGGTATTTTGCTTGAATGTAGAGACGGTCTGTAGTCATTCAAGTAGTTGATTTTAAACTTAGACTTTAAGAATGTGAAGTTTTAGTTGCCATGTACCCCTATTTCAAGTACTGCAGAAAATGGGGGAAAGAACTCTTATTTGAAAAGTCACTGTTCTTGAGGAGTATTTGAAACATTAAAAATCTGCCAGAAGGTCTATTAACATAAATGTTTAACTCAGACACACAAACATGTACTGAAATGAAAATGTTTCATGCATTAATTTGCTGCAGAAGGAACTAACATAACAATTAGAACAACATTCTGCCTATTTAGACTTAAATTTCCTAGGGCAGTGATAATACATAGTGTTGATGCAGTTTAAGTCTTTTAGCATCTACAATAGTTTATTCTGTTGTTAAAATGAATTCTGTTTTAAACCATTCAAACATGGTAAACCCCAGATAACTGGAAAGAAGCATTAGGTATATAATTTCTAGACTGAGATTTGGAAGTTCTCTCATCGACTCAGGGCTTATTAGAAATACTTGGAGGAAACAGTTTCTTTTCTAGCTTTGCAAAGGAATGCTGTCTGTATTTTGTAATTGTGAAAATACCAGATGCTGTCATAAAAACAGGGAACCCAACTAATACAAAAGTAATCTATATGAGGCTATTTTGTTTGCCATTTTCAGTCATTATTGTCTGTGGCTGAGGGGGTAACCTGCCATATAAGGAACACCCTAGCAATGACCAAATAAGTGTTCTATAGCTTTTTCGCCCCAATGAGAGAAATTGTGACTTTTGGAGATCAGATGGTTTCCACCCTACTGGTGTAGCCAATACATTGACTTTTTTTTTTTTTTTTTATCACACTGATCCCAGTTGCATGGTCATATGTTGTAAACCACATGGAACTATTTCAAACTGTGATGGGGGAAAGTAACAACTGCAAACATTCCTCCTTGAAGCAAGTGGTTGTCCTAAACTGAGCACTGTAGAATAAAAATGGAAACATAAAAATAGCAGTTGGAAAGATAAAACAGCATTTATAGTACTAATAAAACCGTTGTGGCTTCCACAGGAAAACATGCTTTGTAACCTAATGCTTACCTGAAAGGACTGTAGAGTTTCTGAGAGTTATAGCTGTTTTTGTAAGAGAAGCACAGAGATTTGCTTGAGGGCTGAGTGATAGATTCGCCTGCCTGAAGCATCCCAGTGTGTTTATACATGGCTTGTATGGCAGCTTTCATAAGACATTTACCCCATGATTTGCGATGAGCTTATGTGTGAATAATTAATGGCAATTAATCCTTAATTACAGTAATTAGGCAAGTCACAGGAAATTAAGCTGCAGCTGGAGAAGACCATGCCTGGGAAGAGAGGATTGGGGGCTGTGTGAATGTGCCATTTACTGACAGCATTACTAGGATGCGCAGTATTCAGCAGCTTTGGCATTTCTATTGGCAGCCTTGGGTAGGACAAGAGTGCTCTGCATTAGAAGCAATCTATAGTTGTCTACAAGAGTTTTAAGTTCAAGTGCCAAAATGTTGTGTTGCATATGGTGATTATCTAAGTTTATTGGTTGCTATAACTCAAATGACTATAATTGTTTTTGGCTTGATAACAGTGACATTAGAACCAGGAGCTTTTATGTATTCATAGGTTCTGTTGGCATGAAACATGATGCAACTTTTAAAAACAATTCATCCAGGTTTGCAATTATGAAATAGATAATGTAATTGTCTAGAAATTAACTGAGAAAATTTCAATCAAGAGCAACAGCAGAACATACAGTATCTTGGTTGAGAAGTTAATTACTTTATTACTAGTTGCTTTTCCCAGTTAAGCATGGTGGTACGCAGGATGCGGGAAGTATTTACTGAATTGAACACATACTCCAAATGTAAAAATACCTGAAATTATAAAAATGAAATCATTCACATTAAATGCTAACAAATTTAATGCTTACGAATCTACAAGGTGTGTTTTAGAAACAAACAATCATTCGATAGAGAGCAGCACTGCCTTACAAATCGCTGGTGAGAGATGTTCATAGTTCCCCATTTGGGAGCACAGAACTTCTTCCATTATCTATGTGGAATTTAAAAATCATAGGGCCATTGTATACCTAATAAAAAACCTATAGAGAAGTTCCAATATATTTTTCACTATTAAATACAAATTTGAACAAGATATTAGCATCTTTATCTACCCAGTGAGTGGTAATGTTTGTCATTCATTTTTCTCTTTGAACTTCAGGGCACAACTGGAACTTGGGCCCACATATTAGCTTGGGTTTGATATTAAACTTATCCAAACTTTTAATCTGTTACAGTCATTATACAGCTATTGTAGTAGCTGGAGTACTCAGTACCAACAAAACTATTGGGAAAAGGATGCCCTTGGCAGATAGTCTAAAGTAGGTAAAAATACATACATAGTATATATATATATATATATATATTTTAGCAGTCTGTCTAATTTAGTTGGAGACATTTGTAAAGGCTCACCTTTTACACTTAAAAGGAAATTTAGGGTTTTGTTTTTTTTTCCAGTCTACTTTGTGATCAGAAATACTTGGTGCAGTAGGCTGTTTTGGTTATTAAATGTTAAATATACAAAGCCTCATCTTTCAAGAACACCTTTTCATCTAAGACCACTGATGGAGAGTGAAGTTCTGTGAACATCTATAGATTACTGCCTTGTGTACTTCTGCTTCACTTTAAAGAGGAAGTGAGTCACAATATCCTACTAATGGTCTTGACTTTGTAAATGATTTTTCCCCTTGAAATAAGCAACACATTCATTTTAATATGTAGAATCGGTTTGCTAGCAGGGCGACAGTTTAAAAAGGCTTCCAACTGTGACACAAGTGCAACCATATTGCTTCCTATTACTCGCTAAGGTAGTTGTTTAGAAGAGAGAATGTTCTCCCTGGAAATGTTTAAAGTGCTGTAATTTTATTTAGGATAATGAGGATTTATAACCATTTTGCCATATGAAAACCTGCCTTTAGACAGAGTGAAATAGGCTGTTTTGGTTATTGAATGTTCTTAACTCTAGGGTGTGTGTGTGTGTGTGGGTGTGTGGGTATGTGTGTGTCTTATAGCAGTAAGTGTTTACACTGGAAATTATGCTGGTTTGTTCTATATGTTGGCCTGTGTTGCATATGAAAATATTAAGTGATATAATTCAAATTTGGTTCATGTAAATGTTTACATTTCTTTGTGCATGGGATTTCTTTGTACTGAAACATAACTAAATAGAAAGTCTTTGTTCTTATTTATACAAATAATTTTAATAGTAACTACTGGGTATCCTTGGGGCCCTGGGTCTTTATAACTTTGCTCATATAAGTTGTACTTGAGGAAGTTATTTTGAGTGATGGTCAGGTGCATAGTGCACAGGGAGATAGCTGTGATAGAGAAGTGCATAGCAGGATCTATATTTTTAACATTAAGCGTGACATTAATGTAGTGTGTATTATTAAAAATTAACCTGGTAAATATAAATTTGACTTATATTATTAATACTGTATTCTGTAGCACTGTCTCAAAACCCACTGTGGAATAGTTCATGTAGGCCTCTGCCTCTGATGTGGGAGGGGGAAGAAAGGAACCAGAATAGTTAGAGATTTTTATCAGGTTTTTATCTCCTCACTGAAAATCTTAGCTCTCAAAACATTTCTAATTTCCCTCATTTGAAGGTTCAAACAGTTTCAAATTACTGCCCATGGATTGTTCTTGACATCCCGAATGGTAAATTTGAGCTGTGGAAATGCTGGAATGTGTTTTTGTGCTTTTCCTGAACAAGGGAATTCAACGGGTAAATTACAGTCATTTACTGGGAGTGTAATTTACTGAGAGCCTTTAGGCAAATGCAGGAGAAAGGACAGCAGCAGAACGGAAAAAACAGCATAAAAACTGTTTTGTGTATTTTTTCCCTTTTCTCATTAAGTATTTATTCACATAAGAGTTTTATGAATTAATGAATGGTCCTTCAATTAAGACAGATAACCTTTATTCATTTTCACTATTGATAGATCCAGTATTTGAAACAGTGATTGCCATGTGAAAATTACAACCTGAACCACATTTGTGAAATTCTACTAGTTTATTTTGCATTTAAATCCATGTTTATCTTACTGAGAATTATAAAGTGATCTGTTGCTCTGTTTTCAAAATAATTACATATTTCACTAATTCAGATTTTTACTATGCCAGCCATTCAAATAATAAAAGTTCTAAATTTTCTTAGTGGACAAATTAGTGAAAAGACTTTTCATACTTAGGTCTTGAAAAGTATTATTCTACTTTTGTCACATACCACAGATGAATCTTATTTTGAAAAGAAAAAGACCATTTTGGTTGTATGCAGAGTTTTGAAGCATCACAAGATAACCCAGCCATTTTATTAAAGGTTAAAGAGAAATTTTATGAAATTGTCAACTAATTCTTTTTAATATAAGTATATAAACATTTGTGGTAATTCTCATAAACAGTTCTGACCAATTCCTTTCATGAAAAGCAGTGCGCTCTGTAGTAATTGCTAAGCAAACAGAAAGCTGTGTTGCAAAGTGGTTTTGTATAGCATATTGTAATTTGACACTTAAGTTGTGCCCTGCATTACCCTGTGTCATAATTGATGGCTAAAGAAAAGCACATGCTATGCTAATCATTTGTTAGAATAGCTTGTTAAATTGTGGTTGCCAATTTTAAATAAACTATGGAATGTCTGTATTTTAAGGTTTTGTAGCCAACAGTTTTAAACAGTCATTTTGAAGCTGCTTTTTAACTTTCTGTTGCATATGCACGATTCTGCCTTTGCACACAAGGTCAGCGTGTTCGCCAATTTAATAGCATATTATCAAGAACAAAATCAATGAGCTGCAGGTTTCACACCAGTATCTCAAGGGACTTTTCTGTTTATACTTCCTTGTACTAATCCTGAATTTGGTGTCCTTTTAAAAACATTAAGATTGATATTTTAATACATATTTTAAGTTCTTAAAAGTAAAAAGTTCTAGAATTAGAAAGTGAATTTAGTTATTTTTAGAACAATAAAGGTAAATTTATCTTCTATTTACCAAGCATAGTGACTGGTCATAAAACAGCATATTTTAATATAGACGTTCTTAACTACAGAATGCCAAGAAGAACGTTAGTGCTTTAAATAAAATGGAATTCCAGAGATGAAATGACTGTACATCATCAGTTTGTGAGTTCTCATTTTTTAAATGCAGGAGCTTTTACTTAAATATGTGATGAGTTATGGCATATAAAGAGAGAGGAGTCCAAACTTGGTGAGAATGTTGACTTAGAATTGAGAGCAACAGACCTCTCCCACCTCTAGAAAAAGAGTTGAAGCATAATGAAGGAATATACGCATTTAGACATAAAAGAAATGTTACTTCTGTGGAGAAAAATGATTTAATGTGCAGAGAAGGGTTATTCATTTTTAGGAGATTAAAAATGACTTGAATATAATACCTTTAATTTGTAATAATGGTCCGACGGGCTGCTTCCTGTCTAAAGTAAACCTTTTGACCGGCATGTCCATTTTGATCTCTTCTGTCGTGTAGTGTATTGAATGGATAAAGGTATTATTTTCAGTTATTGTACATATCCTTAATTAAGCCAGTAAAGACATGCATGTGGATTTAGCTCTCAATCATTTAACAGCCAAATATGTATAAGGTTATTCTGTGGCCTACAGTTGACCCCTTTGTGTGGAGGAATTCCTTCAGAACATTCAGGATTAAGTCACTCTGTTGTATAAGAGGAGAGATGGCACACAGGCCTTACAAAAACACTCGCACTTGATGGCATTATTTGGGAAGTGTAAGGAATTCCGATTTTGTTGTTCTTGTTGTACCTTGTCAACACTTAACACACCTGTGAGCTGAAATTTACAACAGTGCCTTTCTTATTGAAAGATTTTGGGGGGTCTGTTTTCTAATATATTTCCTCCTCTCCTCAATTGTATAAAAACTAAATATTAGGCAAGTTTGAGGTTTGATTACTTACCATTATAAAAACACTTAGAGCAACTGATCATTTGTTCCTAAATTTGTAATGCCCTGCTTCCTTAAGTCTAACTGAATTTAAGTAACTAAATGTGTACATTTGAGATATAAGTTCTTAATTTTTAAAATGTTTGTAGTAGGCCAGTATACTAAAAAGATGCAGCAAGATTTTGCTCTAATTTAGGTCAGACAGCAGAAGGCTTGGAAAGTCACATTTTCTGCTTCTTTGGAAAAGGAGAGACACCCAACATGGAATATTATGGATGATTATCAATAATGAGTAAAAATTATTTAAAAAGATATATATTTTTTGGTGTAAAATGTGCTTTTGCAAGTTTACTCCTTATTTTGACTTGTAAGTATTTTTCTCCCACGTCAGGTTATGGAAAGAAAAACAGTGAGCACAAACTACAATAAAATGTCCTTAATATAGTTTGGAGGTGGAACGGCAGTAATATAAATTGGGCACCTTACTGAAGAGTTCTTGAGCGTCCCCGGGGACATCGGCCTTCATTTCAGTCGCGTGTGGGCTCACCCACGATTACTCGTGGCTTCTCGGGAGTAACTCACTGACCCGTGGAGTGGCGTCTCTTGGTCCTGGCCTCTTCCTCCCTGGCTGTGGGCTGTTGAAGGGCGTCTGCACGCGCGGGGAGTAGGTGCGCATTGCACACGCACCGGCCGAGCCCAGGCTCCCTTGGCTGTGCAACACACGCAGCAGCCGCACTCTTTCCCTCAAGTCCCGAGTTTTGCATAAAGATGTGTTAGGGATCTGTTTTCTAAAGATTCTAGAAAGATAAATAATGGATGTGTGGGAGCTCAGTTTAAGCCCGAATTTTCTTTCCTTAGTAGTTTTTGTTCTCAATCACCTTGATGAAACAATCTTGAAGCCGCTCCGCTTTCCGTGGCATTTGGAATGAGTCCCTGACAGGCTGATTTTCCACCCCTGTTGTGATGCTGTTTTCTCTAGTTAATATTCCTGTGTAAGTGTCGCACAAAAGTAAACCCAAAAGAGCC
>NC_048224.1:51410871-51428371 GCF_002007445.2 Ailuropoda melanoleuca
CGCCCCCCGCGCCCGCGGCGGCCCGGGCTGCGCCCCGCGGGGGTGGTTGGCCCGGCGGGCCGCGGCGGAGAAGGCCTGCGGTTCCTGCCCGGACGCCCACAGCCGGCCTCGCACCCTCGGGTCAGCCTCACCTGGAGTCAGATCTGCTCCCGAGCCTGAGAGTTAGTCCCTTCAGATCCAAACCCGAAACTTGAGTCGAGGCCTGGCGACCACAGAGGCTGGATTTCCCTGATTTCAGATACCTAGGTTGCTGCCGACCCGGGTATCTCAGAGGAGGACGGCGTAATCACCCTGTGAACATCTCCGACTGGTTGGAAAAAATTCCAAACCAGCAAAACAAGGACACCCTGGGATAATGGTGGTTAAGGAAAAAAACAAAAAACAAAAACAACTCTCTAACCCCTCACCATAAATATGAAACCTCTTCCTGAAGGTTTCCCAGTGTAATTGGCTCTGAAGCATCCTAACTTAATGGCTGGTTTTCAAGGGGAGACTGAATTCCATAGGGAATTTCACAGGGAATTTAATTGTACAAACATTTGTTGAGTACCTACTATGTCCTAGGTGATGGGAAATTATTACCTCATTATTGCTGTATGGAAAACATTGCAGAAAATTAAGATTATTGCTCTTTCCAGGATTTAAATATGGAAGCCATGAGAAACTGCCCTTTTTGTCACCACTATACCCCCACTCCACCCCTTTCCCCAGGGACTTAGCTTTAGTCAGGAAGTATTGGGGATAGTAGGGAGGATGAATGTGCTTTTTCTATTCTTTTAGCACTTTTAAGGAGTATCAGTAAAGATTATTGTGCAGTATTTCTGCAGTGTAGTTTATGCATCTAATTGTGTGAACTTAGAATTGTATGCTTGGAAGGAATGACTAGCCACATATACATGAACAGCAGAACACTGAAATTTGAAGATTAATATAAAAGGATAATTTGAAAAGCCTTGCCTCTTTTTTAGATTTGCAAAAACAATTCCATGCTTATATTTTGTACTTTTCTTTAAAGGATTGTGTGTGCTGCATTTCATGACTAAATTGTGTCACAGCCGGGAGCAGCCACACTGAAAATTTTTCCAAAAGGAATGAGGCCATCTTTTCAAGGCCACGTGTAGTTGCTAGCTATGATGACATTTAGCTCTATCCCAACCAAAATAATAATTTTTGAAGAAATCAGTACAGTACCCTTATCATTTTCTGTGTTTCTTTCAATAAGTAGATAAAAAGTGTTATGTAAAAAATGTTAATACTTTCTTCTGACATTTGTACTATGCACTTGTTCCAAAAATGAACTATTTTCGAAAACAAATGTCATTAGCTTCTTTGGCCTATAAGGAAAATGTTGATCCCTGGATAAAATACCTATTTTTAAAGTCCCTTCTAATTGCTTAAAACATACTATTGTGGATGACTTTTTCTCTTCTCAAATGCAAATATATAAAAATATAATGTCCTAGAATGAATGTTAAATCACATGAAATTGCTGATGGTATCTGACCACTTTTTACTTTAAAAATGGCAGTTGTATGTGGTTCAATCAAAAAGACCATATTGGTAACACATAAGTGAAATGAAAAAGCAAAAAAACAAAGTACTTAGGTACTTAAAACCATTGTGTATAAATATATGCATGTACAAAAGATTGCAATTTGATGTTACACAAATAGAGTAAAATGTTCATGGAGTTCTTTTTTCTCTTATGAAATTTCTTGAAATCACAATGAAACAAGAACTTCAAAGTTTGTTTTCTTTTAAGCCTGGTTGGGGGGGGGGAGGATTCTCTGTTCTTTAAAAACAAAATTGAAAACATATACCAAAATTAGTGATCCCTGGGCCCTTGAAATTTAACTATGTATATTTTTGTATTATTAACTGTATATATCCTATGTATAAATATCCAAAATTTTGTGTTTTGACTCTGTTTCCATTCCATTGAAGAGTTAAGGTACTACTATTATGTACATTTCATACTTAATTTTACCTGAATCTAATGGGAGCTTCCAAAATTAGGTCTAGCAATCTAATCAGCATTTTAATTGGAACTATATTTACCAGTATGGCTGAACTTTTTTTTTTCACCCACTCGGAACAGTTTATATCATACAATTAGTTACACAGTATTTGCTTTTGATGCTATCATCTGTGAGATTTTTGTTTCTGAGATAAATTTCCACAAATAAGTAAATTTTAAAAACCAGAATGCAAAAGTGATAAATTATGAATATACTTATTTTAAAAATATTTAAATAAGATATTCACTCAAAAAATCATATTCTTACTTGGTATCATTAGCTTCGACATCATTGTATGGTGCCAGATTATAATGATATGAAGCTTATAATACTATTTCACATTTTTATCCACTAAATAAAAACCTGTCCTGTGTTTTATTACAAAGTAGGTGGCCTGAAGGAAAAATATATGTATTCTTTCCTTTTGGTATAAAATATGCATTTGGGCTTCTCATTTCATCCCCAATCTGTGTTATTCCTTAAAAATGCAGAACTGCCTGAAGTCCTCTTTAATATTTAATTCAACAACTTTTTAATCTGTCATTATGCTGTGATGAAGTAAGCATCAAGTGTCGCCGAAAAAGATTAAATTATACTTGGAAATAGGAATTGAAATGATTTAAGGTTGGAGGCTGAATATTTGCTTTGCACAAGTAATAATAATAGTAGCTTGGGTGAAGAAGGGCTTTGGTTTGGCTTTAATGTCTTTGCCTTGCTGTGCTCCCCTGTGGCTCCCCCTGATTTACGCTGGCATTACTGAGCTTTATTTTATTTAAATGGAGGTAGAAAGTGGAAATTACTACACTACAATACATTAATTACTCCATACTATTTCCTTGTACTGATTTCCCTTTTTTCTGTAAACATCATAAACAATGATGCAACCTACCCAATATGGATAGCAGCTGTAAGCAATCCTGTAGTTCTTGTTAACAAGCTTATCTTAGAAAGGAAAGGCAGTAATAATTAATATCCATCTATGGAATAGTGAGAAGCAAAGGAACATTTATGCTTTCCCCCTCATAGGGGATGATGTCCTACATAGGAATAAGCTGTGACAATACATGTTAATATTTTAACCACCACATTTTACTTCCCGCTTTTAAAATCTAGACTTTAATCTGTGGGNCCCCCTCATAGGGGATGATGTCCTACATAGGAATAAGCTGTGACAATACATGTTAATATTTTAACCACCACAGTTTACTTCCCGCTTTTAAAATCTAGACTTTAATCTGTGGGATTTTATAGTTAGGGACAAAGGTACAGACTTTTAGACCTCTGTGACTCTTGGATTGTTCAACAGGTGACAAAGACTAACCTCTTTGGAGTACTTTGTCTCTGCATAGGTTTAGATCTCTGTCATCTGGAAATCTGTCTAGTCTCTGGCTGCTTAGGCTTATTTTTAATCTAGTGCTGTAGCCCTGTCTCCATGAGGCCAAACCATCAGTCAATCTGGTGGAGAAAACTAATTGAGAAATTATTTGATCAAGTACACAGAAGAGCTCCGGTGGTTGTTTGAAAGAATGCCGTATTTCATTTTTACTGTAATGTATGTGTATTGTTGGTTTATATGTATACTCTGGCTCTGTCTGTAATGAATATCTTCAAAACATACCTTCATTTGTCATGATTTGGCATGATGATGGTCCTTTTAAAAATAAGCCTGGAAAGAGACTAAAATCTTGACATGCAGCACACCTGTTGAAATATTATCCGTATTAGCTGTATTCACTCCCAGGAATCCAGTGTGTCCGTAATTCAGGTGCCCACTTCCCTAGCATCATGTCCTATCATGGAACAACAATAGAGAGAAAAGGCCTCCGCCTTATTTCTTTGAAACATTCTCAGGGAGAATATAAACTTATTGCAGTGAGTTCAGAATTACTTATTAACTCTCCAGAATTTTAAAAAATAAAACTGGCAAAACGTTTTTAAGCTTACAAAGTTTTCTTTGTTACCCTCTTGCTACCCTTTGATTCTTGTATCACCATGGCTGCGTAAGTTGCACTGAGCATAAAGCATCTGGACAAAGTACAAGAAAGGCTTTTTGCAAATGATACATTCATTTTCTCAGAAACGATTTCTTTTTCTTTTTCTTTTTTTTTTTTGCTGGTCGCTTGAGTTAATTTTATGCCCTGCCTAACAGAATTCCCTGAGTATTTAGCTCCCCACTTTATCAGTGAATACGCAAGGAATGGAGGGTGGGACAATTGTGTGCGCATCATTCGACTCCTTTCCCTTTCTTATCATTAGATATTTGAAATTAAAGTTCTGTTTTTGAAACTAAATTACCTCTTACAGTTCATAAATACATATTTGGAAGACTAGGTTCACATATTATTTATGATTTAGTGTTTTGATCTAGAATAACCTTTTTAAGTAAATCAATTTTTTTAACAATTGGTCAATGTTTACCTACATCGTACCGTTCCTATTAATATATGCATTTGTCAACATGTGCCTTTTTTGCTGTAGCACAAGACTAGTTGCCTTTCTGAAACCTAGTATGCTTGTAGGGTAAAGTAAATGCATGTCTTTGTAGAAGAATAAATAAAAAGAGCAACCTGAGTCAATAAGCGGGTTCAATTCATGCCTACAGCCATGGCGGACAGCTCATTTTGTAGATGTGGGTGTTTTGTTTACATTTATAATGCAGCTTTATTTAATGCTGACAGATATAGCTTGTGGCAAATGATAGTCAGAATGTATGAGCAGTCATAATGCTTCTGTCTTCTTATAGTGTGCTGCTGAAAATAAGCAGTTCACCTCTGTTTTTATTGAGGAAAGGATATGAGACAGCTATAGCTTCGTGAGGCTATTTATTGAGTTGTTTTACTAGCTGTGAACATGCCGCTTTATAGCAGTTGTGAAAATGGACTTTGCTAGTGTGTGGGAAAGGAAATAACATTGCAGTATACAAGGGTAGTAAAAAATCTCTATAAATAATTTTTCAGACTGAGGAATATTCTCATTTAAACCTGCAGAATGGGTTGTGATTTTGGCTAGGTGTCAGTTTCCCCCCAAAAGTCACTGGGTTTGAATTAATCATATAATTCAGAGGAAAATTTTGATTCTCTAAATATTAATTGGGTTTGAACTTAGGAAAAGTTGTTTACATACCCACCTAAATTTAGTATGACATTATGACCTTTGGGGCTTAAGGCTCTCTATTAACTAGCTTAGGGGCACGAAGTATAAAATGTGCAGTAAGCTGCATGTATGTGTGATAAGACATACCTGTAAAGCAGATAATAGTATGTTAATAGTATGTTATTTAAGAGTGTACACACAATAGAGAGAAACTTGCATTCATGTACTGTTTATAATGTGGTAGAGAATTCAGATGTGTAAGTAGTGCACAATGGATGGAAAATTTTAAAAGTACTTGTGTTTTGACCTAAGGATTTATTAGTCAAAATAACTAAGGGAAAGTGACAAACCACAGAATTTGAATTTGCATTATTTCTTTCGTCTTTTGGAAATTGTAGGCACTCACTATACCTGGAGCTTTTAACTCTACAACAAACTGTTTTGGTTTTTACACTAGTTTCTTTTTCCCTCCACTAAATCTGCCCAGGTCTACTACAGCTTTTTTGATGTACGGTTATTTATTGGCTACCATAATTGTGATGGATATAATACTTTTTATTCTTAAACATAAAAAAGAGCATTAGAAAGGTGCATATTTGAAAATTTTATTACTTTTCTATTTTTATTCAAATGTTCATCATACAGTAGTGAGAAAGGTACACAAATAATATTTTCACGCATGCAAAATAATTTAGAAAGCAGTGTGAATCTCAGCAGGTGTTTCTTCCATGTCTGTGCTCAAATTTCTGGGGAACACTGAATATTAAATTGAAATAACCTTCCCTTGATATTATGCAGCTGAAGTTCAGTTTAATTCTCAGATAAGGTTTTCCTGGACACATATCATTTTCCTCTCATGTAAGTAAAAATCAGACTACTTAGATTTTAATACTTGCTACTTCACAAAGTAAATCAAAATGCTGCAAAGTACTCACTTATTTCCTTTCTTAGTGCTTTTATTAAGGCATTTCTGTTACCACTAAATATATGGATTATAGGGATGCTGTAAAAATGTTCTTATTTCCTTCTCCACTGGCTGATGAAATGGGTTAATCTCTCAATAGAGCTATTTCCTTAATTCACCACCTGTTTTCAAATCCCCAGTAACTGACAAGGTAAGCGGAGAGATTCCTCTGTG
This sequence comes from Ailuropoda melanoleuca, assembly GCF_002007445.2. Lineage (NCBI taxonomy): Eukaryota > Metazoa > Chordata > Mammalia > Carnivora > Ursidae > Ailuropoda > Ailuropoda melanoleuca. The sequence goes on from NC_048224.1 coordinate 51,417,121, forward strand.
TGTGCCTTGTATACTTACTTCACAGAAAGAGGAACCTAGAATAAAAAATTAAGACAAAAATCTTCCTTGCATTTTTTTTTAGGAAAGTTGTTGATACTTTACTAAAAAGCTGCTATATTTAAACTATTGTTTAGCAGCCTAGTTATGTCACCCACCAGGCACTTTTCAATGGAAATTTTCCACTCAGAAGGGCATACCTCTATATAAAGTACGTGTATTACCTTTTAAAAAATGCCCATTTCCTTTCCATATTGTGAGAATGTGATAGACATATAACTAATGCAAATTTTGTATTTCTGATTTACAAACGAAAGAACTGATTTTCTACTTGTAAAACCAAATGTGGGCTTGGCTATTATGGTTAGAATGTCTCCACTGTATATAAGTAATCATTTATTGTTTAAATACAGAAGAGGCTGTAACAAAATGCTGTCAAGAGCCATCACACTCATTAACCTGCAAGCTAATTAGCCTCCTCCTGCCTGATTGCTGACAAGTTCTTCAATCTGAACCCATTGCTGTTGTGTCAGCAGAGAAGCACAGAGTAAGGTAGAGGAGGTCTCCGTTAGATGTTTGTGAACAGAGTCTCTGCATTAAAGGTTTGTTTTTTACACTCTAACAAATGTTAGAGCATTCATATCCCCAGCTATAATTAAATTGGCAACTCTTAATTATTGTAATTAGTGTATTAACTGTTTCCTTTCCTGTTCATCTATAATTGATTTCAAGAAATTGCATGTAATTTAATGTGATTTTTAAAATGTAATCATTGTTTAAAAGGTTTCAATAGTTAGATGTATATCTAAATGCTATTGAATATTTGAAATAATATGCATAATAAAATAACTTAAATGCAGCGTCTTGTCAAAACCAGTACTTATGGGCTTTATATTCATATGTCCTTTTTTTTCTGTGCAAACATGACATTCATTCCCCGTTAGATTTTTTCTTTCCTAGTAGGCTAACATTTCTTAACTAGATTGCAAATTAGCATAGGAATGATAGAACATTTTGCAAATGCATCTTAAAATATGAATTCATTAATTTGTGGAAGACTAATTCATTTAGAATAGCTTCTTGAGGGCAAAAAACATTCGTAAGATATTTTGCTTGTTATAGCATCCAATCAAACTCGAGACTTTATGGAGAATACCAGAAAAAATAGAATATATTTTGGAATGGTAAATGATCTAAGTATGAATTGAGGAGGCCTTTTCTGGATTCTCAGAGTTATCACTATTAACTACTTTCTGGCAAATGTTACTTAAAATTTTGGTTTAAAATATTTGATCTTCAACGAATTAGTTAGAGGCATAAGCCATTCTGAAATGTCATATATACCAGCAAAATGTATTTGCATGTCTAAAAAGCCACGTACTGAAATTTATTGTACTTCTAGTTTATGTAGGGAAAACTGCCATTTGAGTTTATCTGATTTGAAAGTACTGGATTGAAATAAGAAACCACATCAAAGTTTATGGGAGCTTTCCACACAAGTGCATGTTTGCTCTGTATTGGACATGGGCAGAATTATCATTTGCATAGCATCCTGTAAAGATCTTAAACTACATGGATATATATTTACCACTACTGGTGTGAAGCTCTAATTAAGGAATGGGTGTTTTAGGGGAGCCTGAATGGCTCATTTGGTTAAGCGGCTGCCTTTGGCTCAGGTCGTGATCTCACGGTCCTGGGATCGAGCCCCACATGGAGCTCACTGCTGAGCAGGGAGCCTGCTTCTTCCTCTCCTCCCAGTTTGTGCTCTCTCTCTCTATCTTTCTCTCTCTCTCAAATAAATAAATAAAATCTTTAACAAAAAAAAAAGGAATGGGTGTTTTAAATAAAATTTAAAATATACCTACTTCATTTAGTCATTCTTACAATAATTAAAATATGAATGTGACTTATGTCAATGGTCATTCACTTCCAGATGGCAGTCATTTTTTAAAATATTTATTTATTTATTTATTTATTTATTTATTTAGAGCACGCATGTGTGAGGAGGGGGAGGGGCAAAGGGAAAGGGAGAGAATCCCAAGCAGACTCCCACACTGAGCTCAGAGCCCACTGCGGGGCTTGATCTCACCAGCCAAAGATCATAACCGGAGCTGAAGTCAAGAGTCGGATGCTCAACCAACTGAGCCACCCAGGCACCACACAGATGGCAATCATTTTATGAAGAACTAACCAGTGCACTACAAAATACATCATTCTTTAACAAATATGCCCTTCTAAATACAGGGCCTCTAAGAATTGTAACTCGAGCCTCAAGTTAACTGTATGATGGAATAGATGATGAGCTTTCTTCTTACACTGTAGTTCTGTGGACCTGGCCTCTTGGCTAAGAAAGATTTGAAGCCCTGAGGCAGTGTTTTCCGTATTTAGAATAAAATTTATGAGTTGGGAGCTGCTGTTTTCACCAGTAAGGACACTGTCTGACCACCATTCCTTACCTGTACCCCCACTTCCTGGCACAACCTGATTCTGAGAGAAGAGTAAAATTTTCTCCCAGAAACTTTCCTAATCTCCTTTAGACTGTGATGCAACTTAAGTTTCAGAGAGTTTAGTGTAATATAGATCCACATTTGCTTCACAGAGTAAACAAAATTAATTTAAGGGCCTTTTGAATTTTAGGGCGCATTTCAGAATCACTGGGCCACTAACTATAGTTTGTAATCATAGTATCAGAGTCCTAACTAAATTCTTAACTTGTCGAGGGAAGAGAACCTATGGAACATCTAACTCAGTCCTCTCATTTTATAGATAGGAAAATGAGACTCAGGGGAGGCAACTTGCCCAAGGCCATACAACCAAATAGTACAGCAGATATGAAATGAGGATCCAGATCTTTGGACTTCTAGTCCTGTGCTTCAAGTTTCATAAATTAAAGTTGCAGTCAATTGATTTAGTACTTCCTTCTGGGTATCTATGATTATTTTTATTACAGTTATTTTATTTTATTTTATTTTTTTACAGTTATTTTATATTGAATGTTAAAGTTGTTTCAAGTATGAGTATAGTTTTTTTTAATAAGTACAATTTTATTGTTTAAAGTAGTTGCCCAAAGTTATAGAAAACATTTAGCCTTTTTAAAGAATACACAAGTACTAAGGTAGAAATGGCTGAATTTAGAACTGAATGGTACCAAAACAAAACAAAACAGAACAGAACCGCAGTTTGATATCAAGGGGTATTTTTCTCCCATAATTTATTTAATAAAAGAAACTTCTATGGTATTGAAAGTAATGCCACTAAAGTGCCGGTGTCAACAAGAGCTTCTAAAGAAGCTAAATTGTTTTCCAAAAAACTTAGGATGAAAGTCCTTTATATCATTTGCCTAGTTTGTTTTTCCCCTTATTGCATATGTCACATTTTTTAGATGGAGTGTGTGCATGTTGTCATTGTCAGAGGGTACATGAAGAGAGGAGAGTACAGCACAAATCCTAAAGCTTCAAAATGTAGTTGATAATGTCTTAGAGTTTTTTGGTCAGCTGGTGACTATTTCAGAGCCTCACAGCCATTGCCTATTACTGGACTCTCCACTCTGCAGCTCCTACAAAGTTAGGATTAGAACTGGGAGACTCTATTTAAAAAAAAAAAGAGAGAGAGAGAGAGAGAGAGAGAGACTTGCCCAAATGCTTCATGTGAAAAAAATTATTTGAATTTTGATATATCTTAAATAACAAATATATTTTTCTATTAAATGTATCTGTGTAAGTCCTTGTCTAGAGGTGATTGAGAATTGAGGGCATTGTCTCCCGTAAGACTGTGGTGGTTGGTGTTGGTTTGGCAACTCTGCATGTGCAACTGTTAAAGAGTAAAGCCCCCAAAAAGTATTTTCTTGATATTAGTTTTCATTTATAAACCAGAATAATTCTGAATGTTTATAGTAATGGGAGATAACCCAAGGCAAATTTAATTTTAGATTGGGCTTTTGCTTAATGTATTATTCATAGTATTGTATCATCAGTTAAGCATATCCCTGACAATAAACTTAAAACTTAACTTTAATAGTAATATCCACCCTAATTTGGGTGAGTCAGATAGTGACCTGACATGATTTATTTTGCCTCATTATTGTAGATAATTTTTAAATAATGGTGTGATAGCGTTATTTGGTATGTTTTTCTCATCCCTCCCCCACCTTTTTTTTTTTTTAACACTTTGCCATTTTTGCTGCATGACCTGGTTTTGCATTTATCTGATTCTCTGTTCATCTAATTAGTATGTTCTAAAAAGACCTGGACCACTTATTGTACAGAGATGTAGCCTGTGGGTATTTAATAAGGAGCTTTCAGTGCTACATTTGCATCTTTTGCTTGGGGTCTGAATAGTGAATTACCTTTAAGATCATTAGAAGCACTGCTGTATTGTTAAAATCAGGCTGCAATATTCTAATGACAGTTTAAAACTTCAGGCTTCCTATATAACCCAGGTGACCCCAGCATAATTGTATGTAGTGCAGAAGACCCCAGGATAAACTGCTGACGGTTCTGCCCATCCACAGTGTAGCCTCAACAGGCAGGTAGGTTTATACCCAAACAAACCACATAGAGATGTAGTGAAAGCAAATGAGTCTTATCCTAATCATGTGCACTCAAGTGTATATATTATTTATATCACGATACTAATGCCCCAAATATGACTTGATACTTTTCAAAAAGAAACACATCCACCAAGCAATATGCAGAATGTGGAATGTATTTTATTAGATAACTAACCATTTTTAAATGTAGTCCCTGGAAAATGAGAGGCTTAAAAGTGGGATATTTTGCTTTCAGGTTCTTCCCCTAGGCCAGGAACTCAATAGGGAGATACTTTGTTGCCCAAGGATTAAATTATAATTTATTCTTTCTCTAACCAAATACAAGAGAACTATTAGTAGATACCAGGTGAGAGTCCTTAAATCTGTTCTAAAAGGTGGCTTGGAATACTTTTTAGAAGTGTATATATTTTTTGTTTGTTTATACATTTTTAACATTTATATATTATTTTAGATTTTTGTCATTATTATAGAATTGTGGAATTTTAAAGCTGGAAGGAAACGTAATTTAATTTAGCACTCCTTTATTGTAGTTAGTATTTTCACTGGTTTTCTGATCTCAAATTGATGTGTTATTTTCCTCATCACCAGTAATGCCAAGGAGCTCAAAGGTGACGTAAATAAAGAGAATAGTAATAAATTTCATTTTTTAAATAAATGCTTTTACTTAGAGGGCATTTATAGATTCCTTACCTGGCATTTGCTCTGTTTCTGAACTTCTTGACTACGTATGAAAAACTAAATGAATACAGTTAATTTTGCACAACTAATTTTAGTAGATAGCATGTTAATTGATTTAAAATCTGGGAAATTGTACTTCAAAATTACATTTCTGAAATAGCTTTTTCCTAATAGAATCTGAAGTTACTTAGTTGTGATCAATAATTTCTGCTAAACAACTGTATGTAAATTTTAACACAATGCTGTACATGTAATGGGTATTTGGTAGAGGTTCACTGAATGAAAGCATGAATGCATGAAAGATCAAACTGAAAAGAATATAAAATAAAGGAAAAGAATATGTGCCTGGCACATAGTGGGGCCCCTGTAGTTAGCTGAGTCAACAACCAGTTAACGTTTTCCAGAGGGTCTCACTTATAATAACAGTTTCAGAAGTATTAAAAAAAACAACCACCAGGAAGTGATTAACTTGAGTTCATCTGGTAGACTGCTGGGTTTATTTTGCTTATCTCCTCCTTTGCACTCTTTTCTTGTTACCAGTTTACTACTCAGAGTTCTCCAGATCACCTGTGAAAGGTAGCTACCTGATGTGGCAGGATCCTTGTTCAAACCGTGACACCGGATGTTGCTTTTTCTTAAATTCTTTTAATTGTGTCACCTTCACTGTTAGAGAAACCCAAATCTTCTGTTTCTTGAAGAAGGTGCTTTATTTAGATCTTTTAGATCTATTGTGGAAAGTTGTATCTAAAAAAATAAATGATTATTTCTTTTTTTTTTTAATTTTATTTATTTATTTTTTAAGATTTTATTTATTTATTTGACAGAGATAGAGACAGCCAGCGAGAGAGGGAACACAAGCAGGGGGAGTGGGAGAGGAAGAAGCAGGCTCACAGCAGAGGAGCCTGATGTGGGGCTCGATCCCATAACGCCGGGATCACGCCCTGAGCCGAAGGCAGACGCCTAACCGCTGTGCCACCCAGGCACCCCAATAAATGATTATTTCTTATACGGAGAGAAGTTAATGCTAAAGCAGACATTTATGCAAAGATGTTTACTGCAAAGACCTACACTGAAAAAATATAGTCAGTGTAAATTTTTAGTTAAAACTGGATCCAGCTTGCGTGCATATTCAAAAAATTATATAAGGCTTAACATATATACGATCAGGACATTGACCGGCGGTATTCCATTAAGTAGTTTTGCAGGATTTTCTGTTCTAAGAGGAATTTGTTGTACTCGCATTATTGTTTCCTTTGGGATCCCAGACAATGACTCTGTAGTCTGATTCATTAATATTGGTTGTCTTCTGCAGGGAGTATCCAGATTTGACCTGCCAAGTATTAAATTTTTAATGTATTACTACTTCTTTCAGAGAGTAAGGCTTGTCTTTGTTCTTTGTATTTTTGTACCAGTACAGCTTGAATCAGATAAGGATTTAATTTGTAGTATCACTAAATATGCCTCATTTAAAAAATACACACAACACACATGCACAACTGTAAAAATGTTTATTGATGAAAGTATTTCAATATGAATTGCTACCTTTTAAAATATTTGAAAGTATGCATTTCCAAATTTATTTTGAAAAGTGCCAGGGGGTGCTATGTGCTATGTACAACAAGTTAATTATTATGCTATTAACATTGATGATGTTGAATGTGTATTAGTTAATGTGTTAATGACGTGTTAATTACTGTACATGTTGTGAAGACCCTTCAGGCTTGTTCTATGATGCAGCATGTCAACTTGAACCAGACCAAGTAATCTGCAAAGCAGACTGTAACTCTTAAAAATAACACTTGTAAACATAAATTATAAATTAAATTATGCTTTTTATTATCTTTTTTCTTTCTGGTAGAATGAATAAGTAATTCTTCTGCTATCTGCACCTGTTAGAACCTAATACTGTCAGACTCTGTTTTCCCCAAGAGGATTGGAAGAGATTTGTTATGCAATAACTTCTGCTTTGTTTACGCTCTGGCATTTAGTGTATATTTTATATAGATTCATGTGTTTTGCAACCTGAAAGACCCTTCTTTTTTTATTTACCAGATTAATTTATAATGGAAGACACTCGGTCTTTGTGTAAGCAGGTGAAAAGTAGCTTTGTTCAATTAGCACCACTAGTTGATATTAAACCAATCTATACATATTTGTGATTCAAGCAGTGGCTCTTCAAACTTGTTGGCCAGATAGTTGAAATCTCTGGACATCACCCATAAAAACTGGACACCAATTTCAGATCATTTAAAAGAGGCCAGAATTTGCTGCTGTTTGAGAATATGGAATAGTACATTTGTTTTTTGTATAAATACAGTTTGAAAATGTTAAATATTTGAATTTTATTACTTCAACTTTTGAATTAATAGTGGCCCATGTCTTCCTAATTGACAGCATTTTTGGAAAATATACCTAGTGATAATCTTTAAGAGATTAATTGGAAAAATATGATAAAATTGATAATACAGTGTTATTTACATAATATTATAATTTTTATTTCTTCAAAATCACTGTTTCATATTAAAACAAAAACATCCATGAAGAACGAGCGTTCACAAATGAATGAACGGTCTTATGGTGAGGATGTGTTTCAAATGACCCAGAACCAACTTTTAAAAATGCAAAAAATAAAATAGAAACGAATGTTCCTCTTAGGCAGTTACTCTGTTTTTAAGAGTCTGTTAAAAAATAATACATACAAGAGGAGGTCAAGAGTTCAGGCTGTAAAGCTAGACTGTCTAGGTTCAAATCCTCACTTTTCACCATCTAGTTGTATGACCATGAGTGTGGGCTTTGACCACCATGCTGTGGCTCAGTTTCATGATAATGAAAATGGGCATAATAATAGTACCTCCCTCTTTGAATTGTTGGGATGATTAGATGAGTTAATACAGGTAAGGCACTTTCAGCAGTGCCTGGCACCTAGGAAGCACTCAATAAAGGTGAGGTCTTATTAACCCACCTTTAATATTATACTGAAAATTATTTGGAAGCATTTAATTTCCACAAGCTCTTTGAATCCTGGGGACCCATTATAAATGTGAGTTTTGGTTTTCAGTCATTATAGCCTCGTACTTCATCACAGAAAAACATCTTATTTTTAATGATGATTTTATTACTCCGGTATTGTTTACATCCACCTGGAGTAATCCCAGGCTTTTTCGTTCATCTAACCTTGCTTGATTTCCTGTAGCACAGTTCTTGCTGAGATTAGTGTTGGCACGGAAGGGTGTTCTGACCAGGACTTTCGTCTCCCTTGCAAATATTTGTGTATCTCTTGTTTACAGCCCTGATGTCCTCTTGTAACACCCATGCAAAAGGGATTCTAATAAATCTTGTGCTCAGCATTACACATTGTTTGTTTTAGCTGCCTTCCACTTCAGGCTTCCTCCTTTAAGAGCGAGCCATTACGAAAGGTTAGATTCACAGTTAGCAGGCTTTAGCTCTCCCTTTTGAATCAGTGAGGTTGCCGTTTTATTGCTCTCCGACTTACACTTCAGTGATGAGAGTAAACTAGCATCAGATTAAAGGTCAGCAAATCCCATCAAAGAGAGGAATATTAGGGGCAGAGATAGTTGGAGAGGCAGCACACCACTGGGTATTGACAGGGTGATTCCAGGGTATCAGTCAGCAGAATTATAGCTGCCCAGAGAGTCAGTACAGCTTTAATGAGCCTGTGTGAAGAGGAAGAGGGTGGATTTATGTAGTTCCTCATAATTTTCTGTAGAGACTGTTATTGCAGACATTCTGTGGAGTGTTCTGGTCTTTCATTTAATTCAAAGGTCCTGGAGCTTATCCATCCTCTAAATTCCTTTTTGTTAGCTCAAATCAAAGTTGACATTTCCATGGTTTACCACCTAAAACATCCAGTTCAAAATCAGGTTTCTTCAGGCAATTTTGAAATCTATATACTGTTAATATAAATCTACAGTCATATTTATATTAGTGCATATATATATATATATCCTTTCAGAAAAGTGGATTGAATAATAAACATTTTTTTCATAAGTACAATGGGAGGAAATGTGCATTTACATGTTGCCCTCTAAGTAAGTAGAAAAAAACGGATTGCAATTATGTTATGGTGCTTTTCAAACAGACCTTAATATTCATCCTCCTTAAACTGACTTTACTAATTAATTGTTTATATGCCCATTTGTATATGCCCCATCTCACTCTTTATGCCCCCAATACCCCTAAACTGAAACATTTTTTTTCATCTCTGGAGGGGAAATGTTTTTAATTGTTCTAATGAGCAATACTGTATTTAATTGCCGTTATTTTCAGTCCACCTTGATTTTAATATGTCTTTGTAGTGAATGTGACTCACTTTAATTTCTTCCCAGAAGGGGATTAAATCTCTGTGATTTCAAAATCTAGAATGTGCTTTGGAAAGTCAAGGTTTTGTTTTTGGTTTTTTTTTTTAATGTCTTTGGATATTTTTGCCTGAGGTTATTTGCTTAAAGAGTTAATGATATATGGATATAGATACAGATATAGGTCCAGATATAGACAGATTGTTTTCGGTTAAGCTTTTATTTAATAGGTCACTAGAAAATACATGATTTGTGAAAAAATTATCAGTCAGCTTGCACTAGAATATTGTGCTTTATTAGTCAAGCCAGCCATTTTTTGTAATTTGTATTTAAAAATACGCTATTTTGATTATTTGTGAGTAAATGGATGCCTTATTAACAAAGAGGTCTTGTTTGTGTGATTTGCTGCTTGGAAGATGCTTTCAAGCTTTTCTGCCATTGTCCTTTGCATGCCATGTGGGTGGTCGTGCTTTTCAGACACTTACATGGTTTTTAATGGAACAGAGTGATGGATGTGATACGACCGACCATGAGAAGCACAAATATCCTTTTCGAAGTTCATCATTGACTGAAACATCTACAGTAGTTAAGGCAAAATGTAAACTCCACAGGAGAGATGCATACAGATGAATATTAGGTAAAAATATAGAGCCCATCTCCAGTCATTAATTAGATGCTGTATTTATATTAAAGAGCCAGCACACTTAAAACTAAAATCATATGGAAAGTCTAGTAAAGTTCATGTTTCCTATAATCATGCCATGCTTCACAAAGCCTTTTCAATAAAACTGAGCCTGTGTCCTTTATAATAATACAGATAAAACTTTATGCCGTGCTGTTACATTGGAATGTACTGAGAATGCCAATGACCCTCATGCTGTATTTACTAGCATGCTATTTTGAGCAGTGCCTGTGCATCAAGATAATTTGGCATTACAGAAACAATGAAGTGGACATTTCTTCCTATAAGGGGAAACAGGGAACAAGTGGGTATCTGCTATACATAATGAATGTAATTTTTACATTCACTTTTGAACATTTTAAAGAAAAGAGAAAGAAGATGGCCACAGCAAAAGCAAAGGAAGTGAATACAAAGATAAGCATAAGATTAATTATGTGATGGGGCAGGATTCTTACTGCCATGCAGGATATATGAATGATGTTTACTGATCACCTTAAAATACACAATCTCTAATAGGTATTTTTAAATTCACCTGGGGTCTAGTATTTTCATTTGAGAAAAACTATGAATGCAAAAAGGACCCGTTTTCTCACCAAATTCTGACCAAAAATTTTGCATCATGTATGGATTACATGTATAGTTTTTAAAAATACCACACGTTTTATCTGTGAAATATTTGCTTAAAGATTTCTAAAATAGGAATTGAGAAGATGCATAACTTTGATGTAATTTTAAATGATTCTAACAAAACACGTGTGGCCAGTTAAACATGATAATGAGTAAATTCACAGGAAGAAGAGTCCTTATTTCAGGACACGTAAATGGCACCGTTTACCTTTCATGCGGTCCCCTGTACATGGCCATTCTCTAGATTTCTGAGTTTATTTGAAGTGTATGGCCAGAGACCGCTAATAATGAGCAACTATCATGAGTGTTTCATCATCAACATACATCAAAGTGCCATTCTACCACCGGAAGCAATATGAGAGTAAGAGTAACATGAGAGAGCAAAAGAAGAAAACAGATATT
>NC_048224.1:51433371-51553371 GCF_002007445.2 Ailuropoda melanoleuca
CTCATTCTCATGGGTCAAGCCTTCATTGTATTACAGAGTTGTTCTGTTAGAGAGGCTACTACTGTACAATCCAGCCACTGCAGATTTCTAATCTGCTTATTTATAATTCAAAAGCTTGCCTATATATTAATGAACCCTTAATGAGCTGTTGAAAATGCCTGAATTACAGTCAGATTATTAAACTCAAACAGCCCCGTAATCATACCATTTGAGTGGGCTTTAGGTACTTTTCACATCTGCAGCTTAGTATTGTGAAGGGTATGCGTTTATTCGGAGAAAGCTTTGTAATAATTTTGACCCGTAATTTATTTATTGCCCTCCGAATGCAGTCGTCTATGCAGATGCTCTCTCCCATTATCTGTGGGGCAGGTGCACAGCATGTTGAAAGACAGCTAATTAGGATTTGCTGAAAGATATGCAAAAACTGTGGGCTTATAACAAAGCCAAGTTCATTGTTAAACAATGTTTTACTGTGTTTGTATGATTTGTCTAAATCTTAGGGATACTGAAATGAATGTTGTGGTTATAAGTAGATTGCAAATAGGGTTGTTGTTGTTTTTTTAACTTTATAATGCTGTTACAACCGAGGAGCCTAGATGTAAAACTTCATAAATCTCTGTAAATGTCCTACTATACATTTTGGATTAAAAACAAGAATGAGCAATTTTTAAATTGTTGTTTTTCCAAGTTTAAATCTGAAGATATCAATTTCTTTTGATAGCTACACAGGCAGATACATTCTGGCCCTTGCAAATTTAGGTTCATTAAAATGTTTATAGGTGCCCAGAGGAGTAGGTCTTGTAATTGGGAGCCATGTGTGACTTTGGCAGGTTAGTAAGCTAAGTAATAGTGAGTGAATAGGTAGGTGGGGCAAGGAATAAAATAGCAATCTGAATGTAAGGTAAGAATATGACTAGAAATATTTAAATTAAAAATAATTTTGGAAACTAGATATTTCTGTTTAAAAATCCATAATCATGATGTTGCTTAGTAGAGAAAGAAATTTGATTCACTTTTCCAAGTGTAGATATGAAAATGACTTCAGTATTGATAAACAGCCTTCTCAATGTTGCGTAATTACAAAGTGCTATAGTACTTTTCATCCAAGGGAGTATGAACTTTTTATCAGGAAATGATTTTTCTGATTTGACTGGATGCACATAATTTATAAAGTAAATGCAGAAGGATTGCATTACAACATTTGCCCCCTATATATATTGAGGCAAACCCTTAAGTGTTGATTTACTTATGATTTTAGAAGAGATGTTATTCATCACAAGGGGAAGAAGTTGTAACAGATAAAAGTACATACTTATTTTTATTTGTGTCCACTACTATTGGCGTTAAGGTTTGCTTCCTGTTGGTGTGGTGGTATTGGTTTATATACGTATTTAGCAATGTATACAAGTGCCTTTTTTTTTTTTTGCATTTCTTCATGATGAATTTCCTTCTTCTGTCTCCCTTATAGTCTGCTTCTTTGTGTATTAAGTCACTGCACTGCCACACTTGTGCAGGGAAGTGTAATAATTTTGACTATGGATGCCAATCTACTATTAACGAACCTCACCAAATATCCATAGGGAAAAGATCAGTATGTATAAGTACAAGGGGAAAACTGGAAACCTGGAGGAATCTTGAAGGTAGATTTTAAAAAACCCGCATTTCCAGGAGAACCACCAGTATCTGTATAAATACAAAAGAGAAACTGTGAACACACAAAAGTGTGAACAAAAATTTAGTTGAAAAAGGAGAAACTTAAGGACCTCCCAAACAAATAATATAAAATGAAGCCGAGCCCAGAGTGCAAGAGAAGAGGCTGTGCAGTAAGTCCTCACTGCATGCCAGATGCACAAAAGACTTGGTGTGTGCAACTACAAGCATGTCGAGGCCATGAGATTTTAACTTCTAACAAAGTGAATTAGAAGGGAAGAAAATTAAAGATGTTAAATTTAAAATACCAACGTAACCAGTATTTGCCAGATCCAAAAGAAATAGCAAATACATGTTTTTCTATTTTTAATTGTCAGCAATGTTGATACAGATACTGATTTTATCTTATTTAAGAGAGTTCTCTAACTTTCTGGTTCCCTAAATGAATTTATTGTCTTAGTATATTACAGTTTTCAAACCTTATTTATTTGCCTCTGAACAGGCAACAGATATAATTTTAAATTATTGTGAGTTAGTTTTATTACCCAGTTGAAATTATTCTGAAGTATATTTTTAAATGAAAGTGACAGCTTTAAAGTGTTTTGAGGGAGGAAATTTAAGTTGTGCATTTGAGTTAAGACAACCAAGAGCTCTGTCATGCTGTGGGTGTAATTCAGGACATCTAGGAATGAAATCTGTTCTTAAAAGAACTGATGGTAGTTTTAGGTTAGCATATAAAATCATGGAGCTGGTGCTCAGTTGAGTACTTGGCAGCTTATAGATGTTACTGTCATGTAAGTTACACTAGACACAGAGTGTGCACCACTGTGGATAAACAACAACAGGCACAGACGAGAAAGGCAGAATCCAAATGCAGACATGCAAGATGCCAGCTTCCCCGCCTCCCCCTTCCCCAAGATGCCTTGTAACTAGTGTGGGGAACCTGCTTTTAAACAGATTTACAGAGGTTAATTGGGCTGGGATATTTTAGATTATGTTACACATTAATGAAAATGCTGATTTTGAGCTGTCATGACTCCAGTGCTTTTTATACCATGATAATTATTTTAAAACTTTGTCTTCTGTGTTGTTGAAAACATCTTGGCAGAAAGCCTATGTGACCTGATTAAACCTATGAATTGTCAGCTGTGATCTATAGTTCTCAGATGAGGTTGCTGACTGGGCATCACTTAGGAAGTTCTTGATTTAAAAGCAAAATTAGATTGAGACTACTGTGCCCAGCACCGTATTGCCATTCCAGTGGTACATTTTTAATACTCTCTTTAGGCTCCTGATTTCACAGTTTGCAGGCAATTGCTTAACAAATTCATTCACTAATATATATATTTAAAGCATAGCTAATTACCTCATGATGTAGGAATTTCTCTTCTCCCCCTAAAATTGCACAATGGAAACTCCCATCTAATCCTGTTTATTTTCTAATTTTTGGATATAGTTTGTGAATGAATTATTCCCATGGGATTTTAAATTCTGTTCTTCCAACCATACAGATAGACAGACTAACTACTCTTAGATGCATTTGTTTTATATCCTTGGAATTATTTTTTTTCCTTTCTCAAAACCCCAAATTTTTTATCCCTTTCCCATTTTGTGCTTAAATCCTCGAAATATGGGAAGATTGATGTTACATAGCGTATTCTGAGAAGCCAGGGTTACCTTTTCCCAGGGACCCAACCCAGGATAAATTGAGAGGAGGTAATAATAGAAATTCTGGGATGCATGTGAATATTCTCTCGAAAAGTATTTTCATACTTATGCTTGTTGATAAATGTGAAAAAAGAAGTTCTCAGCATGAATTGTAGTACACTAATGTTGTTTGATCATTTTCTCAAATAAACAAAAATACTCACACTATTTGTCCTATTTCTCGCTTCTTCTCTCTCTGTCTCTCTCTTTCCTTGAAGGTCTCAGCATCAGAGGAGCCCAGGAGGAGGACCCTCCCGATCCCCAGCTAATGAGACTGGACAATATGCTTTTGGCAGAAGGGGTTTCAGGTCCTGAGAAAGGTGGGGGATCGGCGGCAGCAGCTGCAGCCGCGGCAGCCTCTGGAGGTTCTTCAGATAACTCTATTGAACACTCAGATTACAGAGCCAAATTGACCCAGATCAGACAAATCTATCACACAGAACTGGAGAAGTATGAACAGGTCAGCAGCCGCCACTCTCATAGTCCTGCACAAACCCTCTATTGCTCTTCTATTAGACTGCGCTAACCAATTCTGAGGGCCGTGAGGGGTAGGTGTTAACACAAAGAGTGAAATAAATAAGGTCAATGCAAAAACCCAAGTGAATTGTTGGATTCATGAAATGAAGTCCCTTTGAGATTTCAGAGGTGAAGCGAAACCTATTTTGTCCCATCTACTTGTTTTTAGTTTTATTCATTTCTCACATTCATGTGCCCTTACTACCACACCTGCCACCGTCCTTCCCCTCTAACCTCACTGCTTGGTGCCCTTCAAAGCTCTGGATAATTAACATTTACGCACTGGCCTTGTTCATGAGTTTTAACAACTTTGAAAGGGAAGTACTGCACAGGGAGCTCTTCCTCTTATGCTGTGAGCTCCAGAATCCTCCCAGGAATTAATTCTTATGGATTGTGCCAGACTATAGGGGAGGGAGCTACCATCACAAAGTAAGCAGGTTCTGGCCTTTCTCTCTGAAGAGGAGACCCCCAGGGTAATTAGAGGTACCTTGGGACATGGAATACTGGGCATCATGTGCTAAATTCCTGAGTAGCTGGAGGGTGTGGATTAAAAATGCTATCCTCAGCAATTATGTGAACCATACTTCATTGAATCTAAGGGATCTTTGATTTTAAGCTGGGTCATTGTTTAGGTACCACCAAGAAAAAAGTTAACACTACCCAGCTGAGCTATAACATGCCGTTGACTGTCAAATGCTTCCATACTTCACAGAGATGTTAGAAGGTGTGAAAAAATAAGTCTTAGATTCGATGAAATTAGGTAGAATCTTGGTAGTTCATTTTAAACCTATTTTAACTGTTAGTTTCAACCTAAAAACCTATTTAGTTTGAAGAATTTTTCACTAGCAGGTAATTTTAAAAAACATTATTATGGAAATATTTAAATGTACTCCCAAATAAAGAGAATATTATTATGTTGAATCCTGTGAAATTGCTAAGTTTTCAGGTCAAAAACAGTTGTGTACTGGCAGTTTTATAGAGCTCAACCTAAAATAAGGCACTGCCTAGACACCCATCACCCAGATACAGAATGCCAGTATTTTGCTGGTCTTATTTTGCCTATCACACACATACCTTGTTTTGGTTTTGGTGAAGTATTTTAAGCATCATACCATTTCACCCACAAATACTTCACTGCTCAGTCAGACACTTCATGAAGTCCAAATACTTTAATGTGATGTGGGTGTCCTGGTCAGTTTTTTTACTGGTTTTTCTTCCGAGTTCCCTGCATAGTTTCAGTTGTATATGTTATTTTTTTCATTGCCTTCTCAAATATTCTGGATATGGTGGTATTAAGCAAATGTTGGATTCTGTTCCAGAGGTGAGTGTGTTTTGAGGGAGGGTAGAAAGTTTATGTAGCTTGATGTTAAAATTCAATATAAATTAATATTATAATATATTGTCTTTTTTTTTTTCTGCATAGTACTTTCTGGGGTCTCAAACTGTATCTCTAGCCTCATGTGTAGGGATCATTTTTAGTGGCAGAAGTGCAAATAAGCATTTTGGAAAAATTATCTTATGTATGTACATGCAAAAAATGGAGCTTTCTGATTTGACGTGTGAGTAATTGAGAGTAAACAAAAGAAGTCATGGTTGAAAAAGTTGCCCTGAGCATAAACAGAAGAAAATGGTTCCAATTTGTAGTATAATCTTAATCGCATAACTTTATGTTAAATACATCTATACATACTTACTAAATAAATACCACCGTTCACGTTGCACGGAAAGATCTATAGTATTAGGGGCCAAGCGGCCCGACTGTTTGGATGAAGAATTAATGTGGTTCCCTTACTGTCTCCTGCCATGTCTCTTCATACCAGCTTCCTTTTTTTCTCTTTCTTGCCCTGTTGGAAATCAGGTGAGGCTGTCATCAGTCAGTGTCACCAGGGGTTTTGTTTTGTTTCGTTTTGCTTTAAGAATACACACGGGTTCTTCAAAAGTTAATCTATAGTATGTATTTTTAGATTTTTTTGGATTCAATATATTGGGAAATAATGAGTTTTAAAGCATAATAATGAATCTTATTTCTCAATATATTCAGTAACCTAATAAAAACCACTTAAATATATATTGCCTTGCTCATTTTTGACACTTTCTGAAGGAAAAGTACAGACATATGAAATCACTGTAGTTTTATGGACAAATAAACAGATGGAATGTGATGACTGGTTGGCTGATTAACAGAATTTAAGTTTACAAATTTTCTTCTGTAGGTTCTAAATTGTTTTAGAAACAACAGAGCGTCATTTAATTCGCTTGAGTTCTCTTTGGGGCTGGCTTTGTAGCTCTTCTGTCTGTAGTTCCTAAGTTATTAGATTAGTGAGTTTTGACATAAGCTAGTTGCTTTTTACAAGTCTTTGGGATACAAGTTGTGGGCTCTGTCTGGGCTAGACCTTCCAGGGATATGCTTTGGAGCTACTAGGAGGGCTAAGCAGAACTAAGTGAGACGAAAGGGTGGCGTTTCCTAGATCGGTGGCGTTATAATTTCCATTTTATAGATAAGAAAATGAGACTCAGGTTGAATGATTTGTCCAGTGTCACACATCTGGTTAGTGTCAGAATCAGGTATTGAAGTCAGTTTCTGACAGTATGCCTTCCTTTTCCACTGAATTGTGCTGCTACTTATACAGAATTGGAAAATAATTCAGTACATTCTGGCTTTCTCTTATTTGCTCATGTTGACATGCATTTAAAATGGGATCAGAGTAGAGACAGAAAAAACAACTATTTTAATGACTTTCCAGAAATTATACTTTTCCTCCTAAAAGTGAACATGGGTATTCTGAGTGACAGAAGCTTATTACTAATAGGAAGAACATACATGTTAAGGCAGTGGCTTCATCAGAAAATTGTGTTGAGTCTTTTACTGAAAGAAATAAAAACTACATTGGAATCTTAGAGCTATTCACTCTACTGTGTTTTGCAATGAAGCTGTAATGAAAATGTATCTGAAGCCTGTTTAGATTTAGATAGCCATAAAATTAACAAACACTACCACTGCAGTAAATTAAAGTACCTTATAAACACAGGCATATTTACAAAGCTAAGTAGACTAGAGCTACAATTTGAGCAAAATTAAATCCAAGCTGCAAGGCTCAGTTTTATATGTGTGTTTTAGGAATGGTGCTGTCTTTAAAATCCTGTCCTTTTTTTCCTCCAGAAAATGTCCTTTGATCTTATGTCTTCATTACATAGCTCAGATATAATGATTTTTGGTGATAACTATCTAAATTCACTTATAAACACTTTTGAAATATTAGGCATAGAATATATAGTAGAATGAGGTTCTTGAATATTACTACCACCCAAAACAAATCAAAACTATTTCACTTTTCTTTTGTTGATCCTGACACCCAACAGGATTATATAATTTTCTGAAGTTTGCAGCAACTGTCTTATAATACTTTGTTTGGGGTGCATTGCTTCCTTCTTTAGCTAGGGAAAAAAAACGAAAAACAAAAAAACACCTGGTTGTTTCTTTGTCTTTTTGTTGATTAGCTACAGGTTTTGAAAAATGCTTTTACTATACCTTTCAAATATGCTCTTAAGATTAAAGGCCCAACTATTAGAATAAGTGAATTCCTAATGAACTTGAGCCAGGGGTCCTGGGAAGCCTGTTTTTAAAAATTGAAGGCCTTCTGGCTTCCTCCACCTCTCTACCAAAGGGAAGTGGACACATTGGTTTTTGCAAATGAAATTTGACTTAGACATTTGTTCTCAGTTAAAAAGAAAAAGATATATCACGCTTGTGCAGCTCTCCCACTTTGCTTGTACCAGAAGAAATGCTTGTACACAGGCAATTCACTCCATAATTTACAGCTGCTATAATAGAGATGACATATTGAAAGCTATCTACTATAATTATATTGAAATACATTTTTGCTGAAGGCAAAAGTGTTGTAAGGGTCCCAACCCTCCCCAAGCATCTGGGAACTTGCTTTCTGAGTTCACGGATGTCTTTTGAATTCACCTCAAATCAGGTGAAGCATTGGAGCCAAGCATGCACACTGAACATACCCAAGGCCAGTAAGGTACCGTTCAACTACTAGAGGACTTTCAGACCACAGGGAATTAAATTGTTGGGGGAATGGAGAATGAATGTGGAACCTAAACCATTGTAAAGGCCTGTCCTTGTGCTTTTTGAGGATCTCAACATTTACGTGCTTAGATTTGCTGGCAAAATCTCCTTTGCTTGTAAAGGAGTTTTATTTTTATCAGGTTAAAAAATGCTGAGTAGCCCAAAAACTCCTAATCCCATTTTTGCTACTTGTTCTTAAGAGTTAAGCAAGAAAGACAAAAGCATCCTATCTGATGGAAACTTTGTATTTCATTTTCCCAAGCTAGGCTTTGTCATTCACTGCTCCAAGGGAAGAGTTTTACTTCTTGTCAGCTTTCACGCTGGGTCTTTTCCTTGGCTGGAAAGAGTGTTTGAGTGTTCCCTTTTTTTCCTCCAAGTTTCTACTTTATTAGTTCTACATACCAAATGTATCTTTGACCACAAACTTGATTAATAAAATGAATTGTTTTATATTTGAATATTCTTTTGTTTTCAGCTTCCATCTGTACTATTCAGGCAGTGGAAAGGCCTGAATATATTGACTGTATTAATTAATCAGAGTAGGGACTGCTTGCAGAATAGCTAACATATACAAAATACGAATTTCATGTAATTGCCATTTTCATTGTCAATAACTGCCACTTATTAAGTATTAATTATGTCCTAGACTGTGCAAAGAACTTAACATATGTAATATACTCCTTACAAAATCCTCATGAGATAGGCCCCTAAATCATGTAATTAGGTAAGATGTGTTGAGATACAGTAGGTATTTCATCTTTGTGGCTGTTCCTTACTCATATTGGTCTCATGCTACTTGGCTTAGAAAAAAATCTTTAAATCTTGACTTTTATCCTAGAACAAGAAGAATTTGTTGATTTAGTAAGCATTCCATAAATACAAAATCTATGATATTGGACTAGGGTTACTTGCAAGGTTATAAAGACATCTAGAAAATGGATGCATGCAAATTTGAGGGGCAATAACTTTTAATACAGATTTATTCTTTCTTTGAAAAGTAGATTTTAGAATGGGGGTATCATGATCGGTTGACTGCAGTTAGCTTCTCTAGATGGTTACAAAAGACCAATTCAGTTTTTAGGTCTGATCACTGACCCATTTTAAAGCTTCCTTTAAAATTAGTGCTTGCTCACTGTCTGATTTTATATGTTTACATTCAATGATGTGAATTTACAGGCAAGAAAGGGATTGTATCTTGAGTTCACAATGGAAAAAAAGCACGACCACAAAACAAATGAAACTTTAATAAAGTTAAACAAACCTGAAAGTTTAACAAACCTGAAAACTTTAATTTTGAGTGTAAATGAAATATGTGTGGAGATAGAGGAGACAGTTTTACTAGCCAACAAATATCATTAAAATCATTATCATAAATCAAATATTTCAGATCTTCATTTGGTTTTGGATTATTAAGGAGAAAGGAGCAAATGGCAAGGAGAAATTCTCATAATAAGAGCTGATTGAAAGTATTTTTTCAGATGAAGCTTTTCATACTTTATGTTCATTTAACTATGTTACTGCTATGTGTGTTTTAAAACACAAACAAAAATGCACATCCTAGATAGCTTTCAACAACTGGATTAACTGAAAAAGAGGTTTCTGCCATTACCTTAAATCAGAAAATTCAAGGAATCAAAACTCTTATTTCCTGAGTATTCCAATTAAGCAAGGTGTTTCTACATTTGTATTGTGGACATTGACCAGAAAAATTTTAACTGATAATTGCACTTGGAAAAATAATAAGGCAATGAAAAATTTCTCCAATGTCTATTTTAATAGGATAGTCTTATAGATATGACAGAAGCTGTGATAAATGTTTGAAGCGAACATCCCACATTATAAATGGCATCGATGCTAATATGTGGTTGGGTGGCCCTTCAGAACAACTCTGCAATCATTTGATCATTCTCACTGCATTTATATGTTTAAAAAATGTATACCTTTTAAGGACTAGAGGATGAGGCAGTACTGTGCTGTGCTGTGAAACTGGTACAGATGATGCTGTAAATGAGGCTGTAATTTACTTTCAGTGGTATAAAGGAAAAAAATCACTTTGCCTAAAGTGTATGCATCTTTCTTAAGGGTGTACCCAGATTTTAATTATCTAAATGTAAATACTTAACGAATTTTACTTAGAGTAATGAGCTAAAGTGCACACTACATAAATGAGATGTTCTAATTAATCATGTATGAACTACTGGTTTAAAGAAAAGCTATGTGAATTCTGTGAATGTTGGGCTATTGCCAAATTGCTAATCAGCATTTGCATTCATAGATGAGTTCACTTAATAAGTTGTGAGACATTCAGCAAATGTTTTAGGAAATTATGAGTTTTTAGATGCAGAAACTTTTTGCTTTTAACCCTTTTTTTTCTACATGCTTCCTAGAAACCATAGGCAAACATTCTTTCTGGAGAGATTAAAATGCAACCAGTGAAAAACTTAAGAGACCTAACATCTCAGGTATCATTCACACAGGGGTTTTGGATTATTTATCAAAACATACACCCTGTCAAAGATATATGTTACCATAATGTGCGAGCTAGGTTTTTAGGAATTTGCAACATTATATGTGCAAATTAAAAATGCTTCCATAGTCCAGTACAGTGGTTCTCAAAACTTTTTGGTCTCAAAACCTTGACTCTTAAAAGTTATTAGAGACTCTTAAAAGTTATTAGAGACTCCTAAGAGCTTTTATTTGGTGGATTATATCTGTCAACATTTATTATAAGAGAAATTAAAACTGAGAAAAATTAACAGTATATATTAATTAACATTAAAATAACAATAAATCATTATATGTTAACCTAAAAACATTTTTTTAAAAATCTGTATTTTCCCCCCAAACCTCAGCATCTATTGAGAATAATCACGTTGTTTTTATATTCTTGCCAAACTCTTTAATGTTGGGCTCAGTAGAAGTCACCTGGACCTTACATGTGCTTCTGCGGTCAGTCTGCTGTAATGTGGTTCAAGTGTGCAAAGAGCATCTGGATTTGACCTCACACAAATATGGCATTGGAAAAGGCAGGAGTGTATGGTAATAGCCTTTGCAGATAGCCGTGGACTTTCTTCTTTGATATTACACCAAAACTTGACAAGTTGTAATTTCTTAAAGGTTAGTTACAATGCGGAGTTTGAAACCATACCAATTAACTCTTTGTACTCTGTTTCTTTAAAATCCATTGGTCTAATATGCAATTCAAATGGATCTTCTACCTATGCATGTTTTCGTAATATCATGCATCGATCACTTGGAAGATACTGGTTCACTGAGTGCTGTACATCTTCCAATGGTGACACATTTCATTTTATAACACCAAAATATAGTTATTAGTATCAACACCAAGCTAATCAGAAAGTCTGGGAAACTGTGAAGCTCACAACGGTGGATGCAAGTTTTCCAAAATTCTCAAGTTCACTTGAAAACTTGTTATGATACACACTACTTACTGTCAGCTCTTTTACTTGACATGACAGGCACGCTTCGTTTTTAAGAGGACATCTGCCAAATGCACAAGTCTGAGTAATTATAATTTGTTGGTTTTGCTTTTTTAAAAAATGGTGTTCCATGAAAAAAGCAGCTTTAGTTCACAACTTAATCACACAAGTGCTTTTTCTCGAGATAACTATCCGTTGATATGCAGTAAAAGTGCTTTTTGTTTGTTTCCCATTTTGTCGCACAGAATATTACAGACGTAGTGAAGGTTTGAGATGTAATAAAATGAATAATTTCTCTTGCTTCACCAAGGACATTCGTAAATGAAACTTGTCTGTGTGTGTGTGTGTGTGTGTGTGTGTGTGTGTGTGTGTATGTGTGAACGCTTGGTGGGGAAGAATTAAAGAAACATCAAGGATTATTCAGTATGCAGTTTCCCAAAGAGTTTTTCTTAGCACATTGGTCCCCAAGATGTCACAGACCTGTGCTGTCCAGTCTGGTTGCCACTAGCTATGGGTAGTTGTGGAGCCCTTGCAATCTAGCTAGTTTGAACTGAGATGTGCTGTCAATGTAAAAATACATACTGGAATAGAGAGTGTGCCCCAGAAAATATGTAACATACTTCACTAACCGTGTTTTAAAAATATTATGTGTTGAAATGTTAATAGTTTTCATATAGTGGGTTAAATAAAATGTATTTTTAAAATTAATTTCACCTGATTCTTTTTATTTTTTTAATGTGGCTACTGGAGTTTTTCTGTTTTTGTTTTTGTTTTTCCATAAGTGGCTTGCAATGTATTTCTTTTGGACAGCACGACTCTTCAGAGAAAAAAGATTTTTGTATCCAAAAAATCTATCCAAAAATGTATTTGGGAGAAGTTGGCTATCCCATTCCCCCTTAAAGTTTTATTCTGCATATTTGCCATATTAGTGTCGAGGAGTCTTGCAAAAACAAACAAAAATCTTAAAAAATTTTGGTTAACTCAGCATTTTCCAAACATACTGTATTTTTTAACCCTGTATAAACATTCTCTGAAACTAGCTATAGAAGCACATACTTTCTGAGCCCAGTGTGGGGACATGGTACTTGTCTAATTTTCTTCATTTTATTGATGAGAAAACAGAGGGTGAGAGTTGGTCAAATTATATAATTTTGAAGTTATGTGAACATCTCTTTAGAGAAAATGCAAGAAAAAAATATACGTATATTTCTTGGCAGGGTCAGTGACCACTTGTTTTCAGTTTGGCATAAGGTCGTGGAAGTTATATAATGGGGGCCAATCTTAAGTTTATTTTCATTTTGGTTTCCTTAAAGATAGAAAGAACTTCTGGTTTGAGAACTACACAGTTCTTTAACATTTTACTGTGTCATAACCTAGGACAAGAATTCTTAGCCTTTTTTTGTTGTAAACTGGCTAAGAATCTGAAAAGAAAACAGAACTCCACAGATTGTCCCTTCAGGTGTAATACATTTGCACACAACTTGGATAAGATTTCAGGGAGTCACAGACATTCTAATCTTATCCACAGACTGCAAGTGAACAATTCTTCACAGATGGTGTAGGGATAATGTACTTACAGATATTAATCAACATTACTCTCAAATTATAATACCACTGACCAGTCAGTGGATGTTCACTGGATGCTTACTGTCTGTCTATACTGCACAATTCTGCACTCTGAAGAATCCTGTAAGTGTAACATTGGGGTCACTACTCACTTAAATTGCTTAAGACTTGAAACCTGCAGGGGGGAAAAAAAGTACCCTTTAACTGATAAGCAAGACTCATTTTACCTCACCTTAGAAATATTTATAGAAAAGCTCCATTAAAGCTTAGAGTAACTGAAACACCCAGTGTACTTACTTGAAAGGTTAGTTCTCTAATGAGCAGTTAGAAAAACCATCATGTACTATATGTGAGCAATGTTCAGGATATCTGTAGGGAAGTGGACATTATTACAGCTTCAAACTATGTCTTGCCGTGATCAATGATTGTTCTGTCTGCTCGCCCTACCAGGGGCATCTGTGCAGTGAGATACAGAATCTCTCTGTCTTGCCTTTTTAATGAAAATGCCAGAAGATGTTCTTTTTATTCAAGGGTATAGACTGATGCTTTATTTACCAAAGCAGTAGTAGATTTCGGTGTAGGCCCCATTACTTGGTTTTATTGATCTAAACCAATATAGGTGAACTGAAAGAGGGGTTGAGGGTTGTTAACTTCAAAGTTTGAGACCATCTGATCCTTATTTTCCTGCTGCACCTCCCCTGAAGAGTTGAGCTGCATTACCCGTCTTCCACGGATGGCTCATATCTGCTGATAGGGCCCACACCACAGCCAAATTATTCTAGGACATTGGCATGCTTGGCATCCAAGGCCCTTTATGTCCTTCCGTGCACCTGAACCCCTCTTCTTTTCTACATATTCTCTCATCCTCTGAACTTGCTGCATATCACTATTTCCAGGGCTTTTCTTGTGCCTAGCATTCTTCCTAATTTCTACCTTTATTCACCTTTCAAAAATCCTACCCATTCTTTAAAGCCCACATGAAGCCTGATGTGATCGCTGCCTCCAGATAAGAACACTCCCTCCTTGGAACTTAGGAAATACTTATTCATGCCTTTCCTGTGACACTTTGCACAGACTGCTTGTTTGAGAATTATTTTCTTATATATATTTTATCCTCCTAAAGACCAAGTCCACATCTTGCTCATTTCTCTATACCTTAATAGCATTAGGAAGAGTTTGCACTCCATAGCCCTTCAGTAAACATTTGCTGAATAAATGTAAAAACCCAGAGGAAAATTGGAGGTGCTTAGTATTGACAATACACGTATATTCATATTCATACATAGGAGTTGGTAGAGCGTATCCTCCAATGGGAAAACCTCATTTTGGAACTGGGAAAAGGGTGGGTGGGAGGACAGTTGAGTGCTATGCCTCCTTTGCATGTTGGGCCATTCATAGTTTCAGAATTCTCACTGCCCCATCTAACTACCACTGCCACTTGACAAGTGTCTTAGTTTTCATTTTCCCCTACCCACTGTATAATACCACTGGCAATTGCAAATGAAGTGGAAATTTAGATGGTGATATTTGGCTGTGATAATACAAATACCAGATTGCTAAGGAGTGACTTTTTTTCCCCCCTTTACAGGCATGTAATGAATTCACTACACATGTGATGAACCTTCTCCGAGAGCAGAGTAGAACACGTCCCATTTCCCCAAAAGAGATTGAAAGAATGGTGGGCATCATCCATCGAAAATTTAGTTCCATTCAGATGCAGCTCAAACAAAGCACTTGTGAAGCAGTTATGATTTTAAGATCAAGGTTCCTTGATGCCAGGTATGTGAGGCCACAAATCTGTTGTGTGGCTGTTTTTCTTTTCCCCTTTCACTCCTTGTATATTACTTTCTGTAAAACTGGCCCGTTGGTCTTCAATTCTTCTTTGATTTGGCTATAAGAGCTCTTCTCTACAATGGATAGGTAATTCACCTCGTGGTGCCTGCACTGTGAAGCCTCCTCTTGTCTGGGAGTGGTCCTACTATTAGCTACCAATTTGGTGACTCAGAAAGCAGATAGGATTACTGCTGGTACTAATGACTTAGGAAGATGTAGCCTTTAATTCTGATGCTAAAGAATATTTTTAAGGATAATTTTCAGTATGTAACTCTGTTTTAACAAAGGTTTGCTTTCTAAGAATTTTTGGATGTTACATTACCTGTGCCTATTATAAGACAATACTTGGAAACACTGGTACTCCCAAGAAGGAAGTGGTGTTGTAGTTAATAGCAATGACCACAAAAACCACAAATACTGTTTTTCCAAGTCAAGGAAGAAAGCCTATCAGTTTCTTCTGTAAGGATGAAGATTTCCCTTTTATCTGAAATTTTCACCAAGTTTTGCAGGAGTTAATCAATTGTATATGGTGTGTTGCACCTACTAGATGACGTAGCAGAATTGTCGTCCTCCGAGCTGCCTCTGCAGGGATGCCTCTTGGGCACTGCTAGAGCATGTGATCGGTCTTCAGCTTTGGAAAGGGGTTTCTGTTTTGTGTTGCTCTCTCTCCCTTGCAATCTGACAGAGGTGGCAGTCATCATCCAAATTTTACAATATTGAAGAAAATAACTAAGTTAGCCTCTCAACTGGAAAACAAGATGTGTGGGACAGTGTTCTTCCTTAGAGGTCTTCCTTAGAGCCAAACAGAGAAACATATGCCACTTAACTATACTACCATTCTCCTAGTTAAGGGCTTTTCTTGGTTCTTTCTTCTTCCATACTGAATTAGTCACCAAAACTCACCAGTGCTTGGTTTTCAGCATTGCCCAAATTAGCTCTTTTCACCCTCACACTACTCAGTCCATCCTTTTGTACCTGACTAGCACAGTTCCCTCCTGTGTCTCCCTGTCTCCAGCCTCAGTCCCTTTCTCGCCCCTCTTCCACACCCCTTCTCTGGTTCTGAAGCATCCCTATGATGCCCTGATTGCTTTTCTTAAAAACCACGGTAGCTTTGCAGTGCCGGATAACTCACATACACACTACTTAACTTAGCATTTAAGGCCTTATATGACCTGTTTTCTGCCTGAATTATTTTTTTTTGTTGCTAAGATTCTTTGAAGTTTTATTCTATTTTTTTCCTATTTAAAAAATCCCAAGCTCACTATGGAAAATTGGAAAATCTATAGAATAGAAAGATGCAGGATAAAAGACAACCATATTTTTGCTACTCAAAGAAAAAAATCACTGTAAATGGTTTAGGATATTTCCTTCTGGTTTGGGGGATTTACAAAAATGTTCTTGTGCTGGTACAATGTGCATGATTTGGTTTGCTTTTTAAAAAAATTTACCATGAGTAAATAAACATTTTTATATAGTATAAGCTCCAATTTTAAATATTTTAATGGTTGAAGTCTACCAAATGGATATATGATAAATAATTTACCTTAGCTATTCCTTCATTTTTGAGCATTTAAGTTGTTTCTATTAATTTCCATGATAGTTTCTCTCTTCTTTCCTTCCTTCCTTTCCTCTTTCCTTTCGCAAGTATTTACTTATCCTGAAGATTATAAAAGTAAACAAGATAGGTTAACATGTTTGCCCCAGTTGAGCTTACATTCTACTTGGGGAAATAGACACTCAACAAGTAAACAAATGCAGGCATGCCTCAGCAATATTGCAGGTTTGTTCTAGACCACCACAGTAAAGCAAGTATCACAATAAAGTGAATCAAATGAATTTTTTTGGCTTCCCAGTGCATATAAAAGTATGTTTACACTGTACTGTAGTCTGTTAGGTATGCAGTAGCATTTTGTCTAAAAGAAAATGTACATGCCTTAATTAAAAAATACTTTATTGCTAAAAAATGCTAACCGTCATCTGAGCTTCCAGCAAGTTATAATCTTGTTGCTGGTGGAGGGTCTTGCCTCGGTGTTGATGCTGCTGAGTGATCAGGGTGGTGGTTGCTGAAGGCTGGGGTGGCTGGAACAATTTCTTAAGACAGCAGTGAAGTTTGCTGCATGACTGATTCTTCACAGACGATTTCTCTGTAGCACGTGATGCCTTTTGGTAGCATTTTACTCACAATAGAGCTTCTTTCCAAGTTGGAGTCAGTCTTCTCAAGCCCTGCTGCTGCTTTATCAACTCAGTTGATGTAATATCCTAAATCCTTTGTTGTCATTTCAGCCATCTTCACAGCATCTTCACCAGGAGTAGATTCCATCTCAAGAAATCACTTTCTTTGCTCATCCAAAGGAGCA
This sequence comes from Ailuropoda melanoleuca, assembly GCF_002007445.2. NCBI lineage: Eukaryota > Metazoa > Chordata > Mammalia > Carnivora > Ursidae > Ailuropoda > Ailuropoda melanoleuca. Next base: position 51,450,519 of record NC_048224.1, read on the forward strand.
ACTCCTCATCTGTTCAAGTTTGATCATGAGATTGTAGCAGTTCAGTCCGCTTCAGGCTCCACTTCTAATCCTAGACCCCTTGCTATTCCCCCCACATCTGCAGTGACTTCCTCCACTAAAAAGTCATTATGAGGTTTGGAGTCAACTTCCCTCAAACTCCTGCTGATGTTGGTATTTTGATCTTTTCCCATGAATCATGAATGTTGATAATGGCCTCAGAATGGAGAATCCTTTCCAGAAAGTTTTCAGTTTACTTTGCCCAGATCCAGCAGAGGAATCACCATCTCTGGCAGCCATATCTTTACAAAATGTATTTCTTAAATAATAAGACTTGAAAGTCAAAACTGCTTCTTGATCCATGGGCTGCAGAGTGGATGTTGTGTTAGCAGGCATGAAAACATAATCTCATTGTCCCTCTCCATCATTGCTCTTGGGTAACCAGGAGCATTGTCAATGAGCAGTAATATTTTGAAAGCAATCTTTTTTTTCTGAGCAGTAGGTCTTAACAGTGAGCTTTAAGATATTCAGTAAACCATGTTGTAAACAGATGTGCTGTCATCCAGGCTTTGTTGTTCCATTATAGGGCACAGGCAGAGTAGATTGAACATGTAAGTCTTAAGGGCCCTAGGGTTTTTGGAACGGTCAGTGAGCATTGGCCTCAGCTTAAAGTCACGAGCTGTATTAGCTCCTAACCAGAGAGCCAGCCTGTTCTTCGAAGCTTTGAAGCCAGGCATTGACTTCTCCTCTCTAGCTATGAAAGTCCTAGATGGCATCTTCTTCCAATATAAGGTTGTTTTGTCTACACTGAAAATCTGTTGTCTCGTGTAGTCACCTACATTAATCCTTAAACCTCATGAACCAACCCCTACTATCTTCAGACTTCTCTTCTGCAGCTTCCTCACCTCTCTTAGCCTTCATAAAATTGAAAAGTGTTAGGGCCTTGCTCTAGATTAGGCTTTGGCTTAAGAGAATATGTTCTGGCCTGTTTGATCTTCTAATTCAGACCACTAAAACTTTTTCCATCAGCAATAGGGTTGTTTTCACTTTCTTATCATTCATGTGTTCATTTGAATAGCATTTTCAATTTCCTTCAAGAACGTTTCCTTTGCATTCACAACTTGGTTGACCATTTGACTCAAGAGGCCTAGTTTTTGGCCTGTTTTACCAACCTTAGTGAAGACATGCCTTCCTCACTAAGCTTAATCATTTCTAGCTTTAATTTCAAGTGAGACATGTGCAGCTCTTCCTTTCACTTGAACACTTAGAGAACATTGTAGGGTTATTCATTGACCCAATACCAGTATTGTTGTGTCTCAGAGAATAGGGAGGCCTGAGGAGATGGAGAGAGACGGGAGAAGGCCAGTTGGTGGAACAGTCCAAACACACACAACACTTGTTAAGTTTGCTATCTTAGAGGGACACAGCTCTTGACAGCCCAGAACAATCACAATAGTAACACCATCACTGATCACGGATCACCATAACAAATATAATAATAATAGAGATGTTTAAATATTGCAAGAATTAAGAGAACGTGACACAGAGCCACCAAGTGAGCAAACGTTATTGATAAAATGGCTCTGATAGATTTGTTCAGTGCAGGTCTGCCACAGACTTTCAATTTGTCAGAATTGTAGTATCTGCCAAGCACAGTAGAACAAGGTATGCCTGTGTGCTGCAGTGTTCTATTCAGTTATGTGATGACATGTGATAGGATGATAAGTCCTGTGAAGAAACTAAAACAAGGTAAGGGGCAAGAGAATGGTGAAAAGAGGATTCTATTTTAATCAGATGTTTATGGAAACTAGTGTTTCAGTGAAAATCTTTATGCATTGAAACTTTTTGATCTTTAGGATTATTTCCTAANGGATGATAAGTCCTGTGAAGAAACTAAAACAAGGTAAGGGGCAAGAGAATGGTGAAAAGAGGATTCTATTTTTTTTTTTAAAGATTTTATTTATTTACTTGACAGAGATAGAGACAGCCAGCGAGAGAGGGAACAGAAGCAGGGGGAGTGGGAGAGGAAGAAGCAGGCTCATAGCACAGGAGCCTGATGTGGGGCTCGATCCCAGAACGCCGGGATCACGCCCTGAGCCGAAGGCAGACGCTTAACCGCTGTGCCACCCAGGCGCCCCGAGGATTCTATTTTAAACAGATGTTTATGGAAACTAGTGTTTCAGTGAAAATCTTTATGCATTGAAACTTTTTGATCTTTAGGATTATTTCCTAAGGATTAATTCTCAGAAATGGAATTATTAGATCAAAGTTTAAACATTTTTAGTGCTCTCAGTTTATATCATTGAATTGTTCTCTCCTGTGATTAATACAAAATAAAATCCCTCTTGGTCTTACCTGTTTCCTCTGACTGGAACCACTACCCACCCCCCAAACCCCATCGCTGGCCTTCCACAGTAAACTCCCAACCCTCTCCCCAACTTGGTCACCACTGATGAGTTGTCATCTGTGAGGGTGTCCAGCATGGATCCTGGCAGGGAGCGAGTGCTTGTGTTTGTTGATTTAGTGAGACCTTGCTCATCTTTCCAGGCCCAGCCTAAATGTTCCCTTTTTAGGAAGCCCACTTGAATCACTCCACTGCACTAGTCCTTGCTTTCTCTTCAATACTGATGGTACATTTACAATTCTCTAGACCAAACTTCATTCAGACTGCCTTTATTATAGCTTTTCAGGAACATTTCTTCTCTTCCCCAGTAAGCCACATTGTCACTGAAAAGCAGCCGCCAAGTCATGAATGTTTATATTCCCCATGATTCCAGCAAGCTTAAATGCAGTAAGCTGCAAAAGATAATTTATTGGCTAGGCAGATGAATGAGTATTTCTACTTCATACTTTTATATCTCAAGTCAGAGTGTTAAGGTAGTGTCAGAAAACAAAAACGAAAAAATTTCAAAATTGCTTTTCAACTTTGAGTATTTTAATAAAAAATGTTATGTAACAAAGATATTTAAAAGCACCTCCTTCAGAAAGAAATCCTTCCTAACAATTGCTATCCTTATTTCCGCTGATACTTTCCCATTCTTGTCAACATGTGTGCTTTTTTTTTTATTACATAACTGCATTCATAATGTATCCACCTAAATGATTTATTTTTCTTCCAAGAAGAGGAAGTATGTTAAAAAGTCAGAGTGAGCAGAGGCAGAATGGGAAGGTGGCAGAGCTTGGAGCAGAGTCCCTTCTCCCACAGAGATGGCTGTTAGTGATGTTGTGATGCTGATGGGACGCAGCCCTGGGACTGGGGCGCCACTGCACACTGGCCTGAGGCACAGCCATTTAGACTGTGCTTGACCCTGCGGGAAAGAAACTTAGGGAGATGCTTAATGGGCATTTTCTACAGCATGTTTTTCTAAGAAATAAATAAAGTGTAACACCAAGTTCTTCTGTTTTAAGCCTTCGAGTGAATGCAAACACTGAGCTTCGGTTTCAACTCCTCCTGTAGTGCCTTTCAGCAAGCCCTCTACCCTGAGCAGCCAGGCTTTTTCTGCTCTAGGCAAACACGCTCATTCAGATATATGATTTCCTTGCTCACTCTGGCTTCTCCTGTGGCCACACTCACATTCTCCTGGTAATTGGACAAGCTGAAGCCTGTAGCAGTGCAAAACAGTTAAGAACACTTTTGCATAGGTCCCTCCGCTCTTCAAGTAGAAGTGCCCTAGTAGTTTGGACATAGCCAGACTATCTGGGCTGAGGTGTTCTGTTCTGCTCATAAATTTGTTCTCTGAGATTTTTAGTGTTTACTAAAACCATTCCTAGGCACAGTCGATAAATGAGCTAAACTTAGCTTTGCTTTCCCACATATGTTCCTGCTCATTCCTCCTCTCATTTCCCAGAGAAATGCCCTTGTGTCAAGTCTCCGTCTTGCTGCTGGACTCCATTTTTTATTTATTTATTTATTTATTTATTTATTTATTTATTTATATTATTATTTTAAAGATCTGATTGGTTTTATTTAACCATTCAGGAACTATGCAGCATCCCGTCTAACAAGAAAGGGCTCTCTGGACTCCAAGTTTTTAGACTTAAGAGTCCCAAATTCATAAGCTTACATATAATAGAATTGAGTGGAGTGACCGGATGAGGGACAGTGAGAATTAGAACAGATGGATGCGTATCTGGAGGCACAGCCATCACTTAGCTTTAGCCTATGGCTGGCTTCTGAGAATGTGGGACTCGTGTGACTGATCTTCCAAGTTTTCATAAGAAGCCAGAAACTTAGATTTTCATGGGTAGGTCATTATTGTGTGGTCTCAACAAATATGATCTGTGGGCCAGGTAATTTATCTATAGATCTGACAGTTTCAGTACCTATTCTAGACTTTTCCACCCTACTCACCTGCACACGTCCTCATCAGGTGCCTCTCCAAAGTGCCCCACGTCAGAGGAGTGCATGACTGCTGCAAAAATCCCGGCTGCTGTTCTTGGTGTCTTTCTCTCCCTTTCCTTCCCTCCCTGTTTTTCCTCACCACCTTCCCTATTTAATTCATCATTACATCCTGTTGATTTTAATCCCTAAGTAGATCTTGAATCTCTTCTTCATCCTTCAGGAAACAACCGACGGTTTAACCTTCCAAAAAATTATTGAAATTAGGAAATTTCAGGACTCATAACCTGAGATGTTTTGATCAGACCTAGATTTCTTTCTCCCCTGACTCTCCCTTAATGTTGAGACATAGATCACATACTTAACCTGCCATGTTAGTGACATCATTTTAACTAGAAGAATCTCATAGGGTCTACACGTTTTACAACTGCCTACTGACTCTTTCCTGAGTATGGGATATCACAAGTGAGATGATCATTAAGATTATTTGGAAGACAGTATTAAGAAAATTATTTGGGGAAGTATTACTGGAGGATCTAATTTAAAGTGAAGTCTGACAAAGGCTAATTTTCAGGCTGGAATTCTTTAAAATCATAATAACAAAGCCCAAATATAAGTAACATTTTTGCTGTTTGAAATAAATTGTTAATAAATACTTGGTCTTCTGACTCTGCCACCCCCTTCCTAGTAAAAACAAAGAAAATTTCCTCCCCTGCTCTTTCCCTTGTGAGCAAATTATGCCTTAGTCCAGAGACTTGCTTAAGCAGAAAAATCTAGAAATGCTTAATGTATTTTTTCCTTATCTTCCTTCTCTTTCTCCTCCACCCACTGCCCCCATCCAGTCCATCACCAAGTCCTACGGTTTTTACCTTTCAGGTAGATCTTGAATCTTTTTATTTCAGTTACTCTCACCCTATGCCAGGTTACCATCATCTCTCAGTTTGACCATTGCAGTTGTCCCCTTAAATAACTTCATTTCCTGGGGCGCCTGGGTGGCTCAGTCAGTTGAGCATCTGCCTTTGGCTCAGGTCATGATTCCAGGTCCTGGGATGGAGATCCCCACCGTGTAAGCCTCTCTGCTCAGTGGGGAGTCTGCTTCTCCCTCTCCCTCTGCCTGCTACTCTGCCTGCAAGTGCTTGCGCTCACTCTCTCTCTTTGTCTAATGAATGAATAAAATCTTTTTTAAAAAATCTGCATTTCCTTTCATGCCCTCGTCCAACTATTCTTAGCAGTCAGAATGATCTTTTTGGAACATAAAATTTAGAGCCTTTAATAGCTTCCTATTGCACTTAAAATCCAAAAATCCTTATGGATCCACTAAGCCTGTATATAATCAGGCACCTGCCCATCCTTCCATACTCAACTCACATTCCCTGATTTTTACTGTGTTCCAGTCTCCTCTACCCCTTTGGACTTTCCAAGCTCTTTTCTGTTTCAGTACCACTTTCTCTGCTCGTTCCTCTTCCCCTCTACTCTTTGTCTGACTAATGCCTACACATTCTCCAGGTCTCAGATTCAGTGTCACTCCTTCAAGGAAACCTTTCCTGACTCCGTAATCTATGTTAAATTTGCCTCTTATATGCTTTTGGTATACCTTTTACTTTTCCTTCGTGACGCTTGATGTGGTCACCATAATTTGTATTTATTTCCATGATATATGTTTAATGGCTTTCTTCCCCCTAATGTTCTGCTCTGTCCCTTAACCCTCCAATCTCCTGTAAACTCTCCGATAGGCCTTACCTGTTTTGTTCCCACTGGATCTTCATTGAGAACCTATAACACATTAGATCCTTGTTGAATAAATTAAAGAATCAAGTTAATTGTACTTCACATTCTTGTATTTTTAGTGATCCTACATCTTAAAATGATTTGGGTAGTGCTTTGGAGGATGCCAAGAGCATAACTGCAATATCATTGTGATAAATCAGACCCTAAAAATGTTTAAAACTAGAAATCTGGTTTTTTTGTATAATTGTAATCAGTATACCCCTCTTTGGTTGAGGCTAATTATAACTATAATTCTCTTTTGGTTCTTGTCATAGACGAAAAAGGCGTAACTTCAGTAAACAGGCCACAGAAATCTTGAATGAATATTTTTACTCACACCTCAGTAACCCCTACCCCAGTGAAGAAGCCAAAGAGGAGCTGGCCAAGAAATGCAGCATCACAGTGTCACAGGTGAGAGGACGCCATGGGTCTGTCTTGTTTCCCTGTTGATATAGGAACCCTATTCTTTCCTCAGGGTATCACCAAATTTCAGATCCATGTGTTCCATCATCAAAGAAGATAAAAAGAAAATATAGATATTTCCACATTTTTATGCAACCTTTTAAAGTTTAGGTAATTTTTATTTAATCCTAAGTGGCAAGGAATCAAGATAATCACCCACCACCCCAGTGTAAATCTTCTACAGAGAGGACGTAAGCATGCCATGGGGAGAGACACGGTTTATTCTTAAGTGACTCTTCAGTAAATGGCATGTAGTCCTGCTTTCCCTGATTTAGATGACTGACCTAAGCTTCTACCAGTGAGAAACCAATTTATTTGTTGCCGAAAGGAAATTTAATATAACTCTTTGGTGAAAGCTTTGAGGAATTCACTAAGTCTTTTCTTGGTAACCATGCTATGATATTTGGGTCCCAAGGATTTCGTTGCTTCCTTGTTATTCATTAAACAGAAGAAACAGCTGTCACTGTTTGTTTGTTTTTTAATGTTTATTTGTAATAAATTGTGGCCCTGAAATTAGCTGTCATCTTCTAACAAAAATACATTTAGTTTTAGGCAGATAGACGGGTATTTAGATTGAGGATTGGAGACAAATAATCAACTGTACCTCCTTATAAAATACGTGTATTTTACTGGCATTAGCTCTAAAATATAATTTTATTTAAATATTCATACTGCTGGGGCGCCTGGGTGGCACAGCAGTTAAGCGTCTGCCTTCGGCTCAGGGCGTGATCCCGGCATTATGGGATCGAGCCCCACATCAGGTTCCTCCGCTATGAGCCTGCTTCTTCCTCTCCCACTCCCCCTGCTTGTGTTCCCTCTCTCGCTGGCTATCTCTATCTCTGTCGAATAAATAAATAAAAATCTTAAAAAAAAAATAAATATTCATACTGTTGTTCATAGACTGACATCGGGATAGCTTTTCTTTATAGCACGCAAATGTGATAATTACCAACCAGCAATTACAGTGGAACTCAAGGAAAAGCTGACCTTTGGCAGAAATTTCGATGTTTCCTATTGGGACACAAAAATTTTAAAGTAGTTTTTAAGTAAATATTCCTGCTGTACATTTGAAGTCCAAGATATTAAAGATCCCCTTCAGATTCCACTGAAAGTTTTATATCAGTATTTTAAGTCATTTTTCTTTAGGGATTAGAGTCTGGGTTTGAGATGATTTCCAAATTCTGTTTTGGCGTTACTTTCCTTGGAACCTCTAGAACAATCTTAGATTTATAATTAAGCTATCATTTGAGTGTCATTCTTTTACGAAATAGTGGCTTATCTTGATTCCTCTTGCTCAGTTTGAAATGGAATATAACTGATTTTAGTTATCAACTTGTGAAGACATATGTAAAGCATTTCTGTCTGGGTTATCTAGTGTTCACTGCCACTTGAACTATTAAGGTGTAATATAATGTGCTGGGTCATATGGGGAAGATGAATTAAGTGGGTGTTTTTCTGGTGTGCGCATTTCCCCTGAACATTAGTGAACATGCTAAAGACCAGTTGATGATGCCAAGCCCCATTTTCCGGCTCTCCCAACAGCTCTCTGACTTTAGAATTCAAATGTTTGCTGGTTCGATTTCAGTTAAGGTGTTTTCATGAGTCTGCTGCTTTTTTACTTCTGTAACATAGTTACCATTGGAGAATAACACAGATTATATATATTTTTTGAAAGCGATACGATCCTGGCTTTTCATTAGTGTAGTACCAGCATTTTGTGTGTAATGTAAGACTTGCCTAGCACATGCTGTGTAATAAGTGGGAGAAAAGTTTCCTTCTGACTACTCTGAACCATGGAGGTTTTGCTCAACTTCTAAAATGCTAGGAACACAGTACTTATTTTTTTAAGTACATGACTGTATTCATTTCACTTATCTTCTGATAGAAAAACAGCTTTGTTAGGTTTAAAAAAAATTTTTTTTGGTAATTGCTTGAGACATGGAAATAATAGAGACTTAGATTAGTCTGTCTACAAAGCAGACTTGCTGACCTTTTTTCCTCCCAGTTCAGCCTTTCAAATGCAGAATTTCAGGGATCTGTTTAAGCATTAAATTGTGACAATTTCCTCCCCTCTTTACCCTTTTCCTGCCTAAAGAAGTTAATTTCCCCTCAACAATTCCCCTCCTACACATCTCTGAAGTGGGAACAATGATGTTATCATTTTAAGTATTAGACATCAGTTGCTAGCCTTATAAATTAGTGCCCTGTTGTTTAAGTTGTTTAGAAGTGAAAGCAGAGAATGTTCCAGACCTGACAGGTTAACTACTTTTTAAAGAGAAAAGGCATTGTTTAAAATATACATCATACTAAAATACAATTAAATTTAGAATCCAGAAATTGTTCATGCACAAAACTAACTTAAAAAAATTGAAATCCACTGAAAACAGGCAATTGTAGCAACATAATTTTCGCTAGACTTAGGGTATATGAAACGGATTTATTCTTTATTGCTTAAAATACTGCTTAAAATCATAATTAAGCATAAGTAAGGAACTCACAGGAGAAAAATGTAAGGTAATATCTTTAGTACTTTGAGGATAGGAAAAAATTTCTTAAAAAGAACATAAAAAGTATAAGCAACAAAGGAAAAGACTGATAGATTTAGTGGTAAAATGTTTATCAAAGTACTTAATAGAGACTGAAACATCAACATGATACAACCATTTTAGTAAAGATTGGATCAGGCAGGAATCATCAGTAGATATTAAATCCAGGGGGAAATTTTGATGAAGAAAATGGTCTTAAAGTCGCTCTCCATAGGCCCTTTGTTAGTTGCAAGGGTTTAAAAAAGAAAAAAAGGCAATTATAGAGTGGAGAAATGGAACAAAACCCTGCTCAGGTGATTAGAAGCAACATCACCGAAGGGGGACAGGTGGGTGTTGTGTGTAGTGTTTCATCCAAGAATGTAACCTGAATCTAATCACTAGAAAACATCAGACAAACAAAACGAGGAGTGTTCTGTTAGGGAAAAAAGGGGAATGGGAGCAGTATTCTTTAAAAATGTCAGAGAAAGTCCATGGAAATGTTTCACACTAAAAGAGGATAGAGACATGACAGGTAAACGCAATACCTGACCCTAGACTGGATCTTGTACTGAAGGGGGAAAAAGTGCCGCAAAGGATATTGGGTTAAATTTATTAACTTCAGTTGTAATTTGTAATTGTACTACAGGGATATAAGGGAATATCTCTGGCCTTAGGGAATACACACTGACTTATGTAGGGATAAAGGGCCATGATGTATATAATTACTCTCATATGGTTACGGGAAAAAATGTGTGTGTGTGTGTGTATGTTTATATATGTGTGCATATATATATATAAACATATACACACAAACGTGTAAACACAGAGGGAGAGTGTGCATGCATGAGTACACACAGATGATAAAACAAATGGGGCAGAATGTTTAATAACAGGTGAATATGAGTAAAAGGCATACACAGATGTTCTTTGTACTATTTTTATTTTTGCAACTTTTTTTTGCAAGTTTGGAATCATTTCCAATAAAACCTTTTTTAAAATGTGAAGACAGCCCACAGACTGCAAGAAGGGATTTGTAAGTGTATAAGCAAGATTAAAATCCAAAATACATAAAGATTTCCTATAAATTAATAAGAGAAAAAGAACATATTTGAAAAATAGATAAGACACAAATAAGGACTTCACAGAGAAATATAAATATTCAGTTATATGAGAAGATCCTTCTTATTAATAATCAGGAAAATGTGATTTAAAAACTGCAATGAAATCACATTTCACATTTCCTGGGTCGTGGTGGAAAATCCTAAATTTGACCATACTGAGTCTACACATAGTTGCAAGAATATACAGTAGCAGGAACTATTAAATATTTCTGGTAGGAATATAAATGGGTATAGCCACTTGGAAAACTTTTGGCATTATCTTATAAATTTGAATATACCTATACCATTCAATCCATAATTTTACCTCTAAGTGAAATTGCCCTAGAACATTTCTTGTGTATGTATATCAGGAGACGTGTAAAAGCATTCACTGTAACATTGTTTGAAATGGCAGAAAACTTAAGACAGTTGTCCATTGATTGGGGAAATGGATACATCCATTTGCTATAATCCCATTACAGGCTGCTGTATAGCCATGAAAAGGGATGATCTAAAATGACATACACCCAATTTGAATGAATCTCAGAAACAATAATGAGTGAAAAATGCAAATTGGAGAGGATAAGACTCTTGATCTCAGGATCATGAGTTCAAGCCGCACATTGGGCATGGAGCCTACTTTATTTATTTTTAAATTTATCTGAGAGAGAGAAAGAGCAAAAAAGCACAAGCTGGGGGGTAGGGGCAGAGGGAGAGGGAGAAACAGATCCCCCTGCTGAGCAGGGAGACTGACTCCAGGCTCCAGTCTCCATCCCAGGGCCCTGGGATCATGACTGACCCACCAGGCACCCCTGGAGACTACTTAAAAAAAAAAAAGCTCAAAAACAGGCAAAATTGATCTTAGTGTTAAAAGTCAGGATAAAAGTGGTTACCCTTGGGAGAAAAGTGATTGAAAAGGGGATGTTTCTCTCCCCCTCTCTCTTTTTTTTAAGTTTTGTTTATTTTAGAGAGGGAGAGAGAGCGCACCTATATGCACACATGAGGTGGGGGGGGGTGAGCAGAGGGAGAGGGAGAAAGAAATTTGTGGGGCTTGATCTCATGACCCCGAGATCATGACCTGAGCTGAAACCAAGAGTCAGACGCTTAACTGACTGAGCCAGCCAGGGGCGCCTGATGTTTCATTATCTCAATGATGGTTTCATGGGTATCTTCACTTTTTGGAAAATTCATCAAGCTCTCTACTTACGACATGTACCCCTTTTTTGGCATATATATATTTCACCGGACTGAAAAGTTTACTACTTACAAAACAACAAGCCTGCCCTCATGGAGCTTCCCTTTTCCTGGAAAAGTACAAATAAAGTAAATAAATGAGATAATAAATTAGAATAAAGTGATAGGTGTTATGGAGAAAATTAAAGGGGGGACGGAGAACAGAGAGTGAAGTGTGCAATTTTTAATAGAGTGGTAAAGAAAGCCCCTCCTGAGAAAATATCTTTTGGTAAAGACTAAAGGAGAGAATGAACAAGCCATGTGGCTAAAGGTGAAGAACATTCCAGGCAGAGGGAACAGTAAATAAAGGGCCCGAGGTAAAAGTTGCCTGAGCAAGTGGAAGAAGTAGTAAGAGATGAAGTCAGAGAGATCATGAGATCCAAATGGTGCAGGACCTTGGACACCATGGTAATGGCAGACCTTTCCTCCGAGTGAAGTGGGAAGCTGGGCCGTGGCATGATCTGACTTAAGTGTTAGCAGGATCACCATGGCATCTGTATGGACAGCAGAGTGAAGGAGGCAAGGAGAAGCCACCGTCAGTTAGGGTGTCTTTGCAATAATCCAGGCAGAAGATGATGGTGGTTTGGGCCAGGATGTTTGTAGTAGAGGTGATGAGAAGTGGCTGGATCCAGATAATTGTGAAGGTACAGCCAAGAGGGTTTACTGATGGATGAAATGTAGGACGTAAGAGAAAGAAAGTCAAGGAGGACTTGAATACTTTTGGCGTGAGCTGCAGAAAGATGCAGTTTTCATTAAGTGTGATGGGGACAGATTTGGGAGGAGCAGGTTTTTCAGGGGGAGAGGAGATCAGGAGTTTGGTTTTACATATGAAGTTAATGTATATTGTTTTATTTTATTTTATTTTTTTTAAAGATTTTATTTTTATTTATTCGACAGAGATAGAGACAGCCAGCGAGAGAGGGAACACAAGCAGGGGGAGTGGGAGAGGAAGAAGCAGGCTCATAGCAGAGGAGCCTGATGTGGGGCTCGATCCCATAATGCCGGGATCACGCCCTGAGCCGAAGGCAGACACTTAACCGCTGTGCCACCCAGGCGCCCCTGTATATTGTTTTATTATTATAGTTTTTTAAGTTCACTCTATATTATATAAATAGGCACTGGTAGGTGAAAAATTTACAGTTTATGTTAGTCCTACATTAACTTGTGCTAATATATTATAAATATAAATGTCTTTAATGTAGAATTGCAGGTTGAACTCAGAATTTGAGATCTCTGATTTCTTAAGACTTGGTTTGGTTGAGTAAGATGGAGTTCCCCTTATTTTACATAACACCCTGAAAATTCACAAAAGAAGAAATTATTTCAAATGTCATAAGCATTGAGAATCATACTTAAATTGTCACATATTCTTAATTAGTGAAGCAGATATTAATATGCTTTTACTTTTTGAAATAGAGCTAACTTGCATTGATTATTCAAATTAGCAAGTCACAAAAAACTCCATTGTTCTCCTGGTTCCAATTTTGAGTTTAAAGAACTCTGGCCTTACTTTCTCTGCTAGGTGTTTTTAGAATGAAAAATGTTCACTTATTCTTCATTGCTACTGTAATTGAAATGTACTGTAAAGAAAGGATTGATTTTTTTTTAAACAGATGAGAACCTGAAATAGTAGAGAGGTTAATTGGCAACATTAAGATTCATTCATTCATTCATTCAACTAACGTATTTTAGAGCTTTTAAAGCGGTGCACAAGACCTGCTTTTATAACAGTCTAGTGTGGAAAAAATTATTATCTAACCCTTACAGATGAGGAGACTGATGTTCAGAGAGGTTAAGTGATTTGACAAAGAGTCACAGGTCTTTACAAGTGGGAGAGCTGGAAGTTCTTCTTACACAGAGGTTCTTGATAAAAAGCAAAAAACTGGATTTTTACTTGTTTTTGTCCAGCAAGACGCAGTGTGATTCCTCTGTCCCTGGGGCCCCAGCAGCAGAGTCCTGGTTTGTGAGGCACAGGCCTGGGCTTCTGTCACTAGGGCTGCATCATTTCCCCCTAAGCTACATTAGACACTCCAGGCTAGTTGGTAGCCTGAGGTCTCCTTCCTCATTAAACTACTTATTCCAAAGCAGTGAATTTTCAGTAAGCTAATTAAAATTTGTAAGTAAGATTTCCTTATTAAAAAAAATCTATTAAAATAAGAAGAAGCCCGTTAAAATAATAATTAGAGCAGGAAAAAAAGGATGACTATCAAATTACAGTATCTTTTCCAGCTATCCGTAAAGGCCTGTTCAGTTGCTTTGGCAGTAGACAGACGGCAGGAGCAGATTTCTCCTATAAGTATGCAGTTGGTGAACTGGAGACAAGGTGAAGGAAAGTGGCAGTTATTTTGTTAAAGTGGTTCTTTCACTTGTCTTAAAAGAAGGCTACAGACCCTGAGTTCTATAAAGTCTCTGCTTGTGTGTCCTAGTGGAGAAAGACGTCATTAAACAGTGTGCAAAGAACAAAGGAGCAGGTTGTAAAGAGATGGGAGCTTTGAGGCTGCTGTAACACTGAGTACAGATAAAGCATATATCTGCAAGATTTAAAGAAAACAGAAGCCACTGATTTGTTGTTTTTGTCTTCTCTACAGTCAGTACCATGATTAGCAGGGTACCTCAGGTTGGCTCCAGTGATGTTAGGTGTTTTATTTATTTTAAATTGACATTTTTTGAGAAAATCTCTTAACACTAATTTGATTATTATGCCCAAACTAAGGGTAGAGAGACTATTTCCAGCTTCGATGTAGTGGTTTTTGAGTTTTCCTCTACCTAGGAGAAGCCCTGATCGGAATCATGGTCCCTTCAGTTTTTGTCCCCTTCACCTTCTTTTGCCTATTTCTTCCCTTTGAGTATTCCCAGCAGCCTGTCCTCATGCCTGTCCCTCATCATTGCATCTCACCTTCCCATTGCCTTGCTTCTCTGAGGCATGTCAGACCAGTAGGCCAATATATCAGTCAGGGTCCCAGAAGAAAACAGATGGCACACTCAAATTAGAGTAATTCGAGAAGAGTTTAATAAAGTGACTATTTACAGAAGTGTGGGCAGAGTATAGGGAAACCACAAAGGGCAATGCTAGTAATGCTCAGTTCTGTTACTACCCCTTGCCCTGAAGAGATTAAGGATTACCAGAACCCACCCAAGATGTACGTAGAAGCTGTATGTGGAAGGATAGTAACTGAAACCTTAAGTAAAGGCAGTTTTACTCTGAGGGAGTCAGGGGATTAGTCTGACGATTAGTCTGATGTTACTTTCCTTCCTTTTCCTCGTCTCCCACCAGTGACTTCCTTTGCCTAGAGCAGTGTAGAGAGTAGGTAGGGAGGAATGAACAGAAGATACACAGTGTAGCCGGAAGAACAAAGGCACCAATTAGAACAGGCTCCAAGTTCAAGCCTGCCGGCTCCTCACTCATGTTGACTCCGGGTTATCCCTGCATAGGAGATCTGGCATTCTCCAGTGATGCTCTTGGGCTTCCTTTGTTGTTGTGTTTTGGCTTCTCTTCTCCTTTACTGATTTTTCTGTCAGCCATGCAGAAAGCATATTACTTTTCTAAAATGAATATGGATTTTGAGAGTAGAAGCAACAAACAATGTAAACAAATTAATTTGATCCAGCCAAAAGTATTTGTCTGGGTTTTGGGGCTAATTTCCTAGTGCATCCAACAGATCCTGATGCATTCAGCAGGCCTGCTGTAAGCACTGTGCTTGGCACTGTGGCAAACAAAGGTGAATTAGTTAGGGTTCTTCTCTCTGAGAAATGTCAGATTTCTTGGGGGAGCAGACAAATGTGTTACTGACAGGATACAAAAGTTAACCTGGGGTAGTACACAGGGGCCTGAGAGTGCCATTTTGGACTGTGGTAGAAGGATAGGTTTACCTTTTACTGAGAGGATTAGGAAGGTTCCCAGCTTGTTAGTTCTGTGACCTCTGAGCAAGTCATTCAACCTCACTGTGCCTCATTTCCTCATAGGTATAATTTGGATAAAAACAACATGTACTTCATCAGGTTATAGGAGTTTCAGTGGGATGATATATGTAAAGTACCTAGCAGAGTGTCTATCACAGAGTAAGGAGAAGATATAATAATAATAATAATAATAACACAGTTTATGCTGTTTCTTCTGCCTGGAATGGTCTAACCCTGCCCACCCCCTCAAAAATGTATAAACATTTTAATTACTACTCTTTCAAAGCTCACTTCAACTGTCAGTTCTTCAAGAAAGCTTTCCTTGTACTCCCAGTTCATATCCTCCATTATGTATTCTCATAGCTTCTTATACTTTTCCTTGATAGCACTTATCACAATTATAACTAAATAATGAATTGTTTTGTTTTGTTTTTAAAGTGAACTCTAGGGGCACCTGGGTGGCTCAGTTGGTCAAGCATCTGACGTCGGGTTCAGGTCATGATCTCAGGGTCCTGGGATTGAGCCCTGCGATGGGCTCTACACTCAGCAGGGAGTCTACTTGTCCCTCTCCCTCCTCCTCTCTCCCTGCTTCTGCTGTCTCTGTCTTTCTCTCAAATAAATAAATAAAATCCTGAAAAAAAAGAATAAAGTGAATTCTACACCCTATGTGGGGGGTCAAACTCATGACCCTGAGGTCAAAAGTCACACGCTCCACTGACTGAGCCAGCCAGATGCCCCAAATAATGAATTGTTTCAATTTTAGTATATGTGCTGCTGAAGCAAGCACTAAATAATTAATTGTTTAATGCTGTTCCCCTGATAGATGGTGAATTCCATGTTGATCGGGACTGCAGTCTTATTCAACACTGTATTCTTAATGCCTACTTTGGCACTCAATGACTATTGAAGAAATGATTTAGGTAGTAAGTCAAGTTTGAGCCTGATTGGAGAAGGTCTGGAATTATGATGTGTAGATGTTTAGATGTCTACAGTTATGCCTGTATTTATGATGTTGAGCTGTTTGGATGTCTGTTTTGCATTAATTAATTTATTCAACAATATTCATTCAACTAGTGATTTTTGGTCATGGTGCTATATTTAACAGTGACTACAACAAAGAATCTGTCCTTGTGGAGCTTATAGGTTAGTGAGGCAGGGAGAATATATACCTTATTGAGGTACATATTCACAAAATATATATAATTATAAATAACAGTGTAATTATGTATTATGTCATACTAATAAGTGCTATGAAGGAAAATAAGGAAGATAAGGGTTTCTGGATTGGGTGGTATGATCAGATTTATGAGAGATAAATCTAGCACCAATGTGTAAGATCAATTTGAAGGGGAAACCACTAGAATGAGAGTGACTACATAAGAGATTATTGGTATAATCCAGGAAGGAGATGGTGAGGATTGAAAACAGGGATGGATTTGAAAAGCATTTTGGAGGAAGAATTTGTATTTTGGAAATTGGGTAAACAATTGGATGTGAATGTGAGGAGGAAAGAATATTAGAAGGTGGTTGAGGTTTTTAGCCTAGATAATTGAAGATGGTGATACTGTTGTCTGATAAATGAAACACATGAGGAAATGCTTGTTTGATGGAGGGTAAATTAAAGGTTTGTGGTAGTTATGCCAGGTTTGCATTGCCATCAGCACCTCAGTTGGGAAATGTTCAGTTTGGAAGTTAACCTATGAGAAAGGTCAAGGTTAAATATGTAGCTTGGTAGTCATCCACTTAAGTTCTTAATTGAGAACTTAAGTTCTTCCCATTCCTGGGAATGGATGATGTTATCCAGGAAATTTGTAGATAAGAAGAAAATAAGGTCAGGGGAAATGACTTTTCCTTGGGTCATTTGTCAATTCTGAGAGAGTGACTAAGAGGCTGGGAGGTTAAGCAGTGCTTTTGACCACTTTGTAGGGAATTGGTGTCCAGGTGTCTAGGACCTACCAGGGGAGGCTACCTTATTTCCCTTGAGTGAGGCCTTAGACTGCTAGGGCTGCTCCCTAGCAAGGGTGCATTGGAAGTACATAGACTCTCACAGAGACTGTAATTCTGCTTCAAATACCTCAGTCCTTGAAATTGGATTGCAAATATAATTATTGTTTGTAGAAAAAGATAGCAGCATTCTAGGCTTCCAGCTGTTTTTATAAACAAAGCAAATACAACATTGGGCACACAGGCAGAGAAAAACAGACATACAAGAAGACATGGCAACATGTACTAAAACCAATAGAAACAACAGACAATAGAAACAGACCCATAGAAATCTAGAAAATAAAAGGATCCTATATGGGCTGTAAAATAACTGCTTAATATATCTAAGGAAATAAAAGACAAAATGGAGAATTTTGCCAGAGGATTGGAAACCATAAAAAAGTTTAAATGGAAATTTTAGAACCAAAAATACAGTAACCAAAATTAAGAATTCAGTCTATGGATTTAAAAGCAGATTAGACATAGTTGAAGGGAAAATTAGTGAACAGGAAGATGGATCACAAGAAATTAACCATACTAAAGAATGGAGAGACAGTAGAATAGAAAATCAGAAAAATAGGGACATTGAGGATACAGTAAGAAGTCTAACATAAATGTAATTGGAGCCTAAGAAGTAAATATAAGAGTGGGTCAGATAACTTTCTAAAACTGATGGAAGATTCCAAGCTCTAGATTCATGAAAAACTACGGTCCCCAAACAGAATGCGTATATAGGAATGCACACTGAGCACAGCTGAAACAAAAGCAGCTAGAAGGAAAAATAAGATTTGCTTCAAAGAAACAGCAATTAGACTAACAACTGATTTCTTAAGAGAATAAAACCATAATACAGTGGAATGATGTCTTTAAGAGATGGACTAAATTAAATGTCACCCTAGAGTTCTGTATCTGCCAAAAGAATCCTTTGATAGTGGGGTTGAAATAAAGTAAAAAATTGAGAGAATTTATACCATTTTCTCACGAAAGGAAGTATAAAAAATACTCTTCATGCAGAAGTAAAAAAGATACCAAGCAGAGGGTGGGAGATGCAGGAAGGGTGGAAAGTAAAGGGTAAATGTGTGTGTGAATATAAATGAGTATTGATTGTTTAAAATAATAATGTCCTATTGGTTTATAATATGTATAAAATTAAAATATACAACAATAATGCCTCATAAGTTATATGGGGAGGGTAAGTGTTCTTAATACTCTTATGTTTTCTGCAAAAGGTAATAAAAGTACAAGTTAGACTTTGGTAGTCATGAATGTGTAATCTCTAGGGTAGTCACGTAAAGAATACTAAAAGAATATATAACTTCCAAACAAATAAAGAAGGAAATAATTTTTTAAAAATTGTTTAAAAAGAAGGAATAATTTTTTAAAATAAGCCATCTAAAAGAAGGCAAGAAAGAAGGACGGGAAAGCATTGTAAGTGGGACAAAAAGGAAGCATTTAGTAAGATGGTAGGTTTATACCCAAATATACTAGTAATTCTATTAAGTATAAATGGATCGAATACTCAAATAGGCAAATATTGTCAGCTAAGACATAAAAATGAAACCTAATTATGGGTTCTTAAAGAGACACATCTAAAACATAAGGACATAGAATGAAAATAAGAGTATGGGGAAAAACATAACATGTAAACAATAACCAAAAGAAAATTGGTGTTTCTTTGTTAATATCCAATAAAGAACACATCAAGGCAAAAAGTTTTACTAGAGGTGAAGAGGGGCACTAAATAATAATGACACAGCAACTCTGTGTTCATATGTACCAAAATAACAGAAGCTCAAAAAACATAAAGCAAAAACTTAACAAAATTTCAAGAATAGTAGATAAATCCATAATCATTGTAGATTTTTGTGCATTGAACACCCCCCACAACACGCGCAATCAGTGAGGACGTAGAATGGCGCTTCCCAAACTGTAGCACACATAAGAGTGATCAGGAGAGCTTGTTGGAATACAGATTTCTGGGCCGTGTTCCTGGAAGTTCTAATTCAGAGGGTCTATGATGGGGCCCGATGATTTGCAGCTCCCAGGTGATGCTGATGCCGATGGTTCCACATTTGAGTAGCACAGATACAGAAGATTTGAACACCATGATTAGCAAACCACCTAATGGCTATCTGTGGAACACTATTCAACAACCACAAAGTGCATGTTCTTTTTAAGTACTTGCAGAACATTTTGAAAGTTAACTGTACTCTGGGCCGTAAAGTACCTCTCAACAAATTTTAAATAACTTAATACAGAATATGTTTTCTGAGTACAGTGGAATTAAACTGCAACTCAATAACAAAAAGATAACTAGAAATCCCCCTGTTTGAAAATAAAACAATATATTTCTTAATATTCTTATGGGCTAATGAAACCACAGTGAAAATTTCAAAATATTTTAACTGAATGATCGTGAAACTACACCTATCAAAATTCATGGGATGAGGCTAAACCCATACTTAAAAGAAAATGTATAGCTTTAAATATACATTATATATATAGCATGGGTATTATATAGATATAATATTAATGAATGTATATTTATATATATTGTTTATAATATATGATTATATATAGTTGTATGTATGTTGAATATATGTATATAAAGTGGTGAGGCTGAAAATCACTGAGTTAAAGATCCATCTAAAAGTACTAAAGGATACTAAAACCAAAAATGTGGAAAGAAGGAATAATGAAGATAAGTGCAGAAATTAATAAAATTCTTAAAAACCATATAGTAGAGCCCAACAAAACCAAAAGTTGTTTCTTTCAAAAGCCTCCCTTCTACCTCAAACTCTTAGTCCTACTCCCCGAAGACAATTAACAGTGCCTTAGATATTCCTGGTAATGTTTCTTAATATACATGTTCTTTTCTCATATTCATTCTGAACCATACTGTAGGCACTACCTTTTTCCTCCCTTCCTCCCTCCCTCCCTTTTTTCCTTCCCTCCCTCCTTCCCTCCCCTTCTTCTCCCCTTCCTTCCTTCATTCCTTCCTTCCTTCCTCCCTCCCTTCCTTCCTTTTAAAATCTTTGTGAATTAATAGAACCTGCCTTATTGGATTGTTGTGCAGATTTAATGAGTTAATATATATTGCGTGGTTTGAATAGTGCTTGGTACTTAAGAAGCCCTAATTTTTAGGGGCACCTGAGTGGCTCAGTCAGTTAGGCGTCTGCCTTCGGCTCAGGTCATGATCGTGGGGTCCTGGGATTGAGCCCCATGTCCATCAGTCCATTGGGCTCCCTGCTCAGCGGGGAGCCTGCTAGCCTGCTTCTCCCTCTCCCTCTGCCCTTACCGCCTCGCTCATGATCTCTCTCTCTCAAAATAAATAAATAAAATCTTTAAAAAAAAAAAAAAAGAGGGGGCGCCTGGGTGGCACAGTGGTTAAGCGTCTTAAGAAAGAAAGAAAGAAAGAAAGAAGCCCTATGTAAAAAGCCCTATATAAATCACAACTGTTGTTATTACAAGAGGACATGTGATCCTGGACAGAAAGACAGTGAGGGTAAGCCTGGATTTGAGAGGTCGAAGGCGATGGTCAGGGACTGCTTTGGGGGAACAGAGTGTCTGCCGGGCACTCTTTTTACGTGTGTGGAATGAATGGTCTGGCCACGATGAGCCAACAGGTAGAATCATTGGCAGAGTCAGCCAGCAGCTTGGGCTTGTGACTTGCCCTACAAATCTCAGAGCTCAGGAGTAGAAGGGGGTAAAAGAACTAATTGGGTCATCCCGCACTGGGATCTTAACAGGTGACTGGATCAAAGATCAAGGAAGAGAAGTTTGGAAGTAGTGTAATTTACTTCCTTTTCTCCTTAACTTTCTAAAATTTGATGTTTAGACCATTGCCCTACAGGTACACCAGATTCTTTACAATACTAAGTTGTGTTACTTACGTTCTATTTGAGAAGTGGTACTATCATTTCATATCAGTCATTTTGAGAAGTTGGCACTTTTAACTCCAGCTGACTATACATTCGGTACGGGAAGGTGGAGAGAAGTCACGCAGACCATCCACCGCTATTAGGTTGCACTGTGACCTTGAGCAAATTATTGAACCTGAAGTCTCCATTTTTCAACCTGTAAAATTAGGATGGTGATAATCTCTTCAGAGGTTTGAGGGTTACATGAGATCATAAATATAGAATGTCTGGTACTGGGCCTGGTATATCATGAGTGCTCAATAAATGCTAATTTGTCACCCATTCACCAGAGTTGTCCTGCTGGATATGTGGTGCCTACAGAGCCTTGTCAAGGTTCCAGAAGAAAGGGGAAGAGGCACCGGCCTTCGGCAAACTAGTGTCTAGCAGCCTACAGCCCCTAGGTTTTCGCAGGCTCCATAAACGTGAGAGCCAGCACGCCATCGTGGTTGTGGGAGAGTGGCGAGTGGGGTTGTGTCCAAATTCTTAGTCTCTGAATAGACCTACCCTTGGTGTACTCTTTATTCTAAAAATGCATGTGACTCATTTTCAGTGAGAAATAATTATGTATGTTGAAAAGGTTTTGAGGATAGGTATTACCATTTTAAATAAATTCAATGAAATCTTCTGGATTTTTAAAAAGCAAAGAGAACTGGGGTGTGTATTTAGTCAGAAGTGGTGGTTGAATAAATAAGGGTTTCCATGAAATAAAAGGCTTGGCTGTAGGGCTTCTTCACATAGGACACTGAATAAATTTTGATGTTTTCTGTTACATGAAATTTATCTGGACAGAATATCTAGCTCACCGCTGTTTAAAAAGTGCCCTTGAGTTGGAAGTTGGGGATGCTGATGCGTTGCCTGGGAGATGGCCCCACCTTTCCGTGCAGCTGGCCGGAGGCACTCCCTGGTTATGATGTCAGTGTTTCAAAATCTGCCAGCCTTTCCATGGAATCTATTCAGCTGCACACCTAACACATTTTTATTTTTTTTTAATGAGAGAAGTAATTTTAAAGAAAAAAATCTTCAGCTGAAAACATCGTCTGTGGTAATTTAGAACCGCCCCGAAGCACGTGTTTTAGGGAGATGAACGGTGTCATCTGTTCTGTGTGTACTGTGGCCGCGAGGCTGACGTTTTATATACTTTTGCAGATGAGCCTCTTTGTGAATGTCACTAGCAGTTATCAGTCTATCATGCATAGAGTAGAAAGGGCAAAGCCAAACTGTAAGGGTGTCAGTACATTATGGCAATAAAATTTTTCACAGCCTCAAATTAAAAAAAAAAAACAGTATTTGACAAGTGAATCTGTTTTAAATTATTTCAAATACTATGGAAACTGAATTTCTGTTTGTCCACTTCTCCCATTAGAAGTGGGTTGTGTGGGGCGCCTGGGTAGCGCAGTCATTAAGCGTCTGCCTTCGGCTCAGGGCGTGATCCCGGCATTCCGGGATCGAGTCCCTCATCGGGCTCCTCCGCTGGGAGCCTGCTTCTTCCTCTCCCACTCCCCCTGCTTGTGTTCCCTCTCTTGCTGGCTGTCTCTCTGTCACATAAATAAATAAAATCTTTAAAAAAAAAAAAAAAAGAAGTGGGTTGTGTTTCAAAAGCTGGTTTTCGGGGTGCCTGGGTGGCACAGCGGTTAAGCGTCTGCCTTCGGCTCAGGGTGTGATCCCGGTGTTATGGGATTGAGCCCCACATCAGGCTCCTCCGCTATGAGCCTGCTTCTTCCTCTCCCACTCCCCCTGCTTGTGTTCCCTCTCTCGCTGGCTGTCTCTATCTCTGTCGAATAAATAAATAAAATCTTTAAAAAAAAAAAAAAGCTGGTTTTCAAGTCAGTTGCTATGAATTTGGAACTTACTTTCTAAAAAGAAAATAAATAATGGTTTGGATCTGTGGGCTAGCCCCCATTTTAACCATTAAGGAGCCAGAATACTTGGCACTCACACGGTAGTCTCCTCATGTAGCCCTTGCCATTTAATACAATGCAAAAGAAATAAAATTGAATAAACAATTTCTGCAGAGTACTAAGAAAAAACAGGTCTTACTAGATAAGGCATAGTGGAAAAAGGACAAGAAAGATTGTGTGACCTCAGGCAAGTTATATAAACTTTCTGACTTCAGTGTTTAAGTCTTTAAAACTGGGTCTTTGAGGGGGCTAAATGAGATCATGCATGTAATAATGAGCTCTCCGTAATGGCTGCTGTTATAAATGTAGGTACAAGGAGGAACCAAACCTAGGTTTCCTACAAATTCTAGGTCCAGTGCATTGTCTTGCAAGTGGTTATGCTGGGACGGGAGTGAGGAGGGACTAGGAGGCTCACGTAGGGCTGTCAGCTCTTTGTGCACGACCTTGGCCCAGAGGTGTGTGGCAGACAGTAGCTCTCGGTCAGGGCGTTACCCACCTGTAGTAGGAAGTTTATTATGCTCTGTTATGCGGGGGGGGGGGCACCCCCTTTGCCCGTCTCTCACCGCTGCCTATTCCCTATTACCAGTCCCCTCCCCCACCCCCACCCCCAGCACTGGGAGCCTGGACCGGCTCTCCCAGAATCCAACGCTCCTGTGAAAAGGGTACCCTGACCTTAGTGACTACAGGAAGCAAGCAAGGCTGGCAGAGGGTTTGTTGTTGTGGCTTGTTTAAGAAAAGGGAAAAGTAAGACTGGGGTGGGGGGGGCGTGCCTAGTACATCCCAGGCATAGTCCTGGGCATTTTAACATGTTTTCTCATTTAATTTTCATGACAGACCCCTTAGGAGTAGGTACTGTTATCCCATCTTGCAGACCAGGAAAGGGGAGCCTTAGATGGCACGACGAAGGTAGCACAGCTAGAAAGTCACAGAGCTGGGATTCACACACAGGTCTGTCTGGCTGTCAGGCCCTCGCTCCAGCTGCCCTCTGGGTTCTCAAGGGCGTGCACACATGTTATCTACGGTGAGTCCAGCCTTTCTGTCCTATAAACTTGACTGAATGTGCACCCTTGGGAAGGAGAGGAGCGGAATGAGGGTTAGCTTATTAACACCATTAACTTGAAAAATTGAACAGTATCTGGCTTCCATCCCTCATTTCAAATTGAATCACATAATGGGGATGAAAACATATTGATTAGGGAAAAACTATTTATTAGAGGTAAAACTGTTTACCATGTAAATATGCTACATGTTCCATTATACACGACTTGGCATTTCAACATTTCATAATCTGTTGCATTTAATTAGGCACAGTACATAAAGTATGCATCACAAGTAAACAGGGGAAACACAATGGCAAATTTTTCTAAGATTTGTGCTTCATAAATTTTCAGTTTCCTAATCTCAGCAATGATGCTTTAGTGTCAGCTGCTGCTTTTCCAAACAAATGCTGATCCTCTCCCTAATGTATTTCATGCAAAACTAAGGATGAACTCTAGGGTTCCGCACTTCTGCTTCTTGAAGATTAAGTCTTTGAGTGATAATTTTTCTCTTTTATTTAACAATGTTGTTAAAATGATAAATGTAGTGATAGGATGTGAAATGTAAGATACAATTAATGCTCACTAATTAATAAACTGGCTTGCAGTGACTGTAGAGACATTGTAGATGGTTTAGCTTTATAATTTCAACATGGAGTTTTCAAAGCAGTCTGGGAAATTTTAATGGCTTGAGATTTACAAAGTGTCTGATTTTAATTATTTCAAGAATTCTCGGACCTGCCATACTTATCCTCGTGATAGAATACAGGAACGGGACCGTTGATTCCTCTGGTTATGTGGGCCAGCACAGGGCCTGGTACACTCTTAGAGATTGTTAAATGACTTCTTTTTTTTTTTTTTTTTTTTAAAGATTTTATTTATTCGACAGAAATACAGACAGCCAGCAAGAGAGGGAACACAAGCAGGGGGAGTGGGAGAGGAAGAAGCAGGCTCATAGCAGAGGAGCCTGATGTGGGGCTCGATCCCATAACGCCGGGATCACGCCCTGAGCCAAAGGCAGACGCTTAACCGCTGTGCCACCCAGGTGCCCCATGTTAAATGACTTCTAAATGATATTTTTAAGAGGCAGATTGGTTCCTTTCTTCATTGTAAAGTACATTTTTCTAATTAAAAAAAAATACTGCTTCTCTGAAATCAATTTGGATAATATTTGAAAATACACAGAAAAACACATAGAATTTACTTATAAATCTATTCTAAAAGATAATCACACATTGACTGGTATGTGGGTCCTGATACTTTTTTCCTGTGCATACGTGTGTGTATATGTGTGTGCATTTGCACGCATGTGAATATTTTTACCCCCCAAAATCTCATGCTGTATGAAAGAAAAAAAAATGCCCTTTGCTCCTCTTTATAATATATTGTGACTATTTTCCCAGGTCAATAAATATTCTTTCTCAACATGCTTTTTAATCAATGATCATATCCCATTATACAGATATGCTATAAATCTATTCTTTTCCTAGTATAAATAGGACTGTAGTGAATCTCTCTGCACATATCCCTCTAAACATTTCCTCAAGATAACTTCTTAGTAGTACTGATTCAAGGGTCTGTGCACATTTGTTGCTCTACCCTCCAGAAGGGTTATGCTAAATATTAAGTAAACTATGTCTGTCTCCTTAGGTTTCCTTCTTCAATCAGAATGTTTTCGGTTTCCTGAAGCTGACAGATTCGTTCTTTGTCTAGCTTCAAAAGGTCATGGTGACACATAGAAGTGGTTGCCTGAACGAGCCCCATTTTATAGCCCGAGGTCTTTAGTAGGCGCACCCCATGAGTGGGGCTCCCACACTGTACTCACACAAGAAGGTTCAAATGAAACCAGAGTTAGGCTGTTCACTTAAGGCAACAGCCTCGAACTAGGGTATACGCGGTCCACAAAGTAGCTGAAGATACTCCAGAGGTTACTAGGGTGTGGTGGTTCTAAGATTTTCACTGGCCAACTTTCCTTATATATGTGTATATTCTTTCCTAAAATCCGTGAGCCTCAGGAAGCTGCAGGGTGGAAGTTTTGTGTGGGCTTTTTTCCCTCCTGCACTTTATCACTTGCCATTTTTCCACTTTATGAAAGGAAATCTCCCACCCTGTATAACGGCCCATTGCCCCAAAGTGTGAGACCCTCTCTGGTCCCCACGAAGGGAATTGTATAAAATACTGGTGATAAGCAAACCGCCTTCAATCAGCACCCCTCTGATTAAGAAATGCATGTGTGATTTAAAAAAAAACCGCTCTACTTTTGATGGTCAAAACAAATACTTCTATTTATCGGAATAAATCTTTGTTATTACTTTGATCAATTTTAGACTAATTGTAATGATAGCTTAATCCAGAAAAATATATTAAACATGTAGAGCCTTACAATTACAGGAAATAAAAACAAATTTTCAATTTCCATATATTTCTTTTGTAAAGCATGAAAGTATTTTGCATTAGGAGAATATGGAAGGGAAATGTAATGGAAATACACTTCTAAGGACAAAGAGAATGCAAAATTTTTGACTGTTAAAAGCAAGTTTATGTATTTTTAAAATCGATAGTGGATATCAAATTGCTTTGCTATTTAAATTTGGTTGGATACATTTTAAGGAGTAGTGTTACAGTTTTATTTTAAAATGTCAACATTTATGACATACTGAAATAACATTGTTTACAACTGTATAAACTTATAATGAAAAATTGTAGATGCCGACTTCAAAAATGTGCAAAGGACAAAATATGTGGGAACAAAATACCTGATTATTCAAAATTTCTTTAGTGAATATTCCAGCAAAAAGTATGCTGCCCACTGTCACAGGACAGGTACCCCGCTGGGAAGGCTGCCTCCCCTGGCCTCAGCTGTCCTCACTTGAACCCATTCCCCACTACACTTCCCAGAAATCTCAGGCTCAGCCTTCTTCTTCCCTCCACTTCTCTTCCACTTAGTGAGGCCTTGCAGAAGGGAGGGGTGAGATGGCCTGTGGGGCGCCTCTTCAGGCTTTCCCTTGCCTAGAACGTTCTCCCTTGTCCTGGTCGGTAGCCAGAGCCCAGAGCCTGCTGCTCCTTCAGGTGCCTTTACGCGCACCCATCCCCTGGTAGCCGTGCCTAACCCTGCCCCTCACTGTGCCCTCATTCTCCCCGGTGGGAATGGTCCCCTCTTATTAGGCCTCCACTCCGAAGTCACATCTTTCAGAAACACTCCTTGGATCTCCGTTCCTCTTTTCCTTTAGAATGGATTCTCCTTCCTCTCTCACTACTCTGTTGTTTGGGTCAAAGAGCTTCTAGAGGCTTGTGCCTCTGAAATAAGCAGTCTCAGTAAAAATAGTGTTGAGTTGAGTTGAAGCTGAGTCCAGTTCAGAACCCCACCTTGGGGCGCCTGGGTGGCACAGCGGTTAAGCGTCTGCCTTCGGCTCAGGGCATGATCCCAGTGTTATGGGATCGAGCCCCACATCAGGCTCCTCTGCTATGAGCCCGCTTCTTCCTCTCCCACTCCCCGCTTGTGTTCCCTCTCTCGCTGGCTATCTCTATCTCTGTCAAATAAATAAATAAAATCTTTAAAAAAAAAAAAAAGAACCCCACCTTCGCTCAGAAGTCTTCTCCGACTTCCCAGACCTGCTGGCACTTCTCCCCTTCCAGGTCCCTGCTGCACATAGAGTCTGTACTGTACAGCTGGGCGTGTGAGCACCGCCATCCTGCGATTTTTGCGAATTGTTTTGCATGTCTAGCATCGTTTTATAATCAGATGGCAAGTTCTGGGTAGGTAGAGGTACATGTTTATTTGTTCTTTTGTCTCCTCATGGCACATAGTACAGTATTGACCATAATAGATACTAAGTAAACATCCCAATTGATATAAAAGAGGAAAAAATTGATGGGGAACCTTGGTGTTGAAATCTGGATCTGTCACACTTTGCTGTCTGATTTTGGGCAACACGTGTAGTCTGGCTCTCTTGCTCCTTGGTCAATATAACATGGGTGATAGCAACAGGTGACAGTCATCAGATAACTGGCATGGGCCAAATCATTAACATACCAAACAATTCGATGAGGTTGTCTGTTTTTTAGATTCTGTATATAAAAACATTTGACTTTGTAATACTGATTAAGAGTCTGCTGCTGGATTGAGTTAGGGAAATGCATGGCTCTAGTAAATGGGTGAGACTGGAAGCTTTTCTGGCCACTTCCTGGCCTTGCAGAAGGGCTCCAGAAAATCAGCAGCCTGCAGAATGTTCTTTACTTATTTCCCCAGTTGCCAAAGGCTCACATCAGGGGGCTGATAGCAGTGAACATGAGTAGAAGGAGGAGTGGACTTGTATTTTTATTTTCTCTCTCTTTTTTTCTCATTTTTTAATTGATCTTAAAATCTTGCCTGGCCCTTCTCCTTCTGCACAGTCCAGAGTCATGAATCCTCTATATGTGGCTCAAAAGAGAAGCACAGGACAGCATATTCCCTTTCTCTCCACCAGTTTCCTGCCTCTGTGTTTCAATTCTGGGACCAACCCACAGACCATTCCGGTTCAGAGACAGGCCGGGCTCTGCTCTGCTCACTGTCCCGTGTGTACGGCTGGCTCTACTGTGAGAAGCATGTAGGAGGGACGCGTGGGATCCGTAGCTTTTAGTGCTTCCTACAGGGTGAGGCTGGAGATTCATTTGCAATGAATTGTGCCCATCTGTTTTTAAAAGGTGACAGAAATTCCCGAGGTTAGGTGTCGATTCATACATTAATTACACTGATCTTAGTTGCAGCGGCATGGTCTTAATAGCTGATTGCTACAGTACCCAAATCTGCGATCTCAGAATGTGACGTGCATATTTTAATTTGAGAAATAGGTTAACATTTTTAGATATTCATTTAGATGTGGTTATGCAGGTTAAACAGAACGTATGATCACTGCTTCTTTCGTTGCTTCCAATTAAACCTTGCTTGTTAGTTTAACCTCTAGGTAATCCCATCAAACAATTGGTGTCAAGGAAACACTGCCCACAGTAGCTTCGGATGAGTGGCCATTAATTTTAATTGCCTTGATATTAAAGATTAAGAAGTATTGGGACTAGCAGAATAGAAACGATCTGATGTCAAGCAAATCCACTTGCTAAAGCTTCCCCAGGCTGCTGGTGATATTAAAATTTTACTGTGAGAATTAAATAAACCTTTATTAGTGATGACTGTTGTTTGATTGGTCCAGGGGTATGCATAAACACAGGATTCTTGCATATCTAGAGATGAGACCCTTCAGTGGTACAGAGATTCCTCAATTATGAAACTGTTAATAAAGCTGTAATCTGATTTTCCAGGCTAGCTTTCATTAATGTATTATAGCTTCTCTGATTGTCAAGGTAATATTAACTACAAAGTACGGAATCCAACAGAGAATTGTTTAGAAGAGGAGAATTCTAAGATGGGCCTTTGTTGCTAAATTCAGAGTTGGGGAATTTTCATTAATTATACTTAAGAAATGCCAAATTCCCTCTCAACCAGGAATATCTCCCTTTGCACTGTAGATATATTCAATATTTAACTCTTTGAAGGCCTGCCAGTCTTATTCAGACAAACTAGAGTGATGTATACTTGAAGGAGCTTTTTGCGAACCGACTCTCTGGGTCTGCCTCCTGAGCTGAGAACGTGCTTATGAAACATGAGGTAGTGACTGAGAGAACTTGCTTTAACCAGCAGAATCAGAACGGATACGTTTATGGTCCTTTTTCAATCTTGAGTCAGAACTTTTGTTTTTAGAGTCCTATAATTCTGGTCTGGGAATGGATCCTGACAGTCACTGAGGTTGACTTCTTCTGCTGCCAGAATCCCTCCCAGAGCATCCGTCTCTATGTTCTTGGAGGCCTGGGCCCCACATCAGCTCTGCCCCCAATTCATCTCTGGCTTCTCCCTCTCCCCCAACCTCTACCACTGGTCTGTGGCAAATTCTGCCAGTGCCTCCCCACGATAGCTGCTCTCTCCATGACTACTGCTCTGCCTGGGTCTGGTCTTCTTTGTCTCCTCACCTGTACACTCTCCTGGCTCTTCCTCCCACTGCCACATCCATCTCAATGCTCATGTGCTCCTCCCCCACGCATATGGGGCTCAAAGAAAGGAGGGCAGAGAAGGCCAGTGGCCTAGCGGGGTTCAGTCCCTCAAGGCTGTTTGAGAACCTAATATTATCACCATCTACGTGTTGGAACTAAGGCCGATGATTAGAAATGAGAGGGAACCAGAGCTTAGTTCCGAATAGAGAGCTGAATATCCGATAGAATTGTGCAACGGTGGAATCAGGGACTTTGTAAGGTAGGAAGTACCACGTCCCTCGAGGTGGAGGTGCTGTGAACACAAAGAGAAAACAGAAGGAGGTGCAGGTTTAGAGGACACGTGAATTCCATTTTAGACCTATTGTGTTGGAGGTTGTGGCAAAACACTTATATGTTAACATCTTCAAAATCAAGAACCGAAATTCTTCATAGAATTTAGGGCTTGAGATGGAAATCTGGGAGCCATCCACAGAGAGACAATGATTGAAATCATTAATATGGGTAAGATTGCTCAAGGAGAAGAGAGAAGAGGGCAAGAGCTGAGTGTTGGAGAACACACACACATACCCTGGCATATCAGACACTGCTGAAAGATCAAAGAAGGAAAGAGAAAAGGTCATTGATTTGGGATGGGTGTTACACCTGTATAACCACGTCAGTCAGCCACCTAGCCCTTGAGATTAAGATTAAATGAGAAAAAGGTAAGCAAAGGGCTCTGCGTAATGCTTGACATGTAGGAGAGAGTCATCGAATGGAAGTTATAACCACTACTATTTGATATGAAGGAAGTATGTGATATATGCAGTTTGTAAGGGGTGGGGGGGCATGATAGTGGAACAGAAACGGCTAGGAAGTCCTGATCTGTAGCATATTAATTCCTGATGAGTTTTGGCTTGTTTCTGTCTGATGACCTGTGCTCACAGTTGCTGCAAGGATCCTAGTGAGTGTGCCTGCGTGTGTGTATGTATGCATACAGTGATTCCCCAGTATGAGACAGCATGTGGGCAGCAGCAAGGCCAACATTGTCTTCCTCATGTGGCTTCCTTGCCAGGGTTCTCTGGCTTCTTCTGGAAGGATGAGTGCCATAGGTTGAAGAATGAGAGTTCTATTTCCAAAGCAATTAAACTCTTGGCAGAGAAGGTCAGTAAGCATGCCCACTCGTGTAAATTGGGTTGGAGGGCTCATACCACTCCTTATTTTTCCTCAAGGCCTCTGAGTAACTGTTCGGAATAAAACAGTGACCCACCCAGCCTGATACCACAGCAACATGCCCCTTCGACAGATTATTAAGAAATTATTGAAGAGTATTTTTAAACTGTTACTTTAACAAAAGGGAGGTCAGAGCCTTTTATATAGCAGGCGGGCGCCTCTTTATAACCTGCTGCGTGGGTTTTCGTTTCTTTATATAGCTCGGCCCCAGGTGCCTGAACACGTCACGTAACTATGAGCAATGAGTCAAGTTTGGCTGTCAGTGAAATGTGATGAAATCTTCCTGTTGCCAAGTTCCTCTTCAGAAATCTCGTCCATTTGCACGAGCTGACATCATAAGTAGTGTGTAAAAGACATAAGTATATTCCACCTGATGAAATCAGAGCTGCTCCCCTGTATTTGCATTTGACCTTATTGGAATTCCTTGAATTTCAAGTTGTGACTCTCTCTTGTGGTAACTGGCCGAGCCTCAGCAGCCACCTTGGCCGACACAGAGAACCTTCTGAGACAGGAGACAAAGGGATTGTTCATCCATTATTAATTGATGTTACTCTTTTCAGCAGACCAAACACGATTCTACTGTCCAACTGCCAAAATCGTTCCAGATCCAAAAAGAAGAAGTCATTCCTTCACAAAAATTTATTATTTACCAAGTTTAACAAATGTTCCCTTTAGTTTTTCAGCCACTTTCAGGGGGACTGATCACTTATATACCAATTAGTATATACCAACTGAATTCTTTTTATGAACAGTGCTCCCGTCCTTTTTAGTGTTACTGTGGCTAATTCCAAGAAGTGGTGTTATTCTGAGCGTCGAGGTTGCAAACAGCAAAAGCAAACCCCAAAAACCGTGATGCGTTATCCACGGGCTGTGACTGCAAGCTAAGAACTGATGTCTCCCAAGGTGTCCCCTTGGTGTCCAACAGTGATCATTGGAAGTCTGACTCTTTTTCGCCCTTTGACCTCTCTTCCCCTTCACTCATGTCTCTGCACTTTGTAGGTATCCAACTGGTTTGGCAACAAACGAATCAGGTACAAGAAGAATATCGGCAAGTTTCAGGAAGAAGCCAACCTCTATGCCGCAAAGACAGCCGTGACGGCCGCGCACGCCGTAGCCGCAGCCGTGCAGAACAACCAGACCAACTCGCCCACCACGCCAAACTCCGGTGCGTACCGGCCGCTGGCTCCCTACGCGGCCCAGGCAGCCTTGTGCCGCGAAACCTTGTCCCACAGGCCGGGACACGGGAGCCATACTGAGGACCCAGTGGAGTTATAAAGGAAGATTTATATTAAAATGAGGGCTTATTCTAGGGCCAGGCGCATGCGTTGATGGCCAGAGTCTGTAAACCCCCTGTTCATAACGAGTGCTACTCACAACTAGTAGATTCTGGAACCTTTATGTACACTTAATAGTGGTTTTTAATTCAGCAGTTATGCAAAGTGCTATCACTAATAATTATTTTAACTCTATTGTTCCATGTATCACTTTAAGGTCCATAGTGGCCTGTCAAAGAATGAAGGAAATAGCAGAAGTGGGGAGGTGACCTGTGGCAGTGCGTAATGACACTAGAGTGTTGGGGTACAGCAGTGCGTTCCACCCACTATAGCTGCAGACCCCAGTCTGCTGTCCTTCTTGGCATGGCTTCAGCACCTGTGCTGACTTGGTAGGTGGTTAGCCCTGAGGGCGGTGACACCCAGTACACGGATGCGGTATCTGCAATATCGTGGTACCTTCGGGCCACGTTTTATGTGACATTTGTGATGGAGTTAGAAACATCTGAAAATGACAGGGAACTTGAGTAACCATGAACAATGTGCAGCTAGCCCAGGCAGACGGACTCGGGAAGCAATTCAAGGTGCTTCTCTAAGGAAATCTTTTAAATATATCTTTAAAAATTCAGAAACTGAGGGATTTTGTTTCTTTATTTTGTTATCTTTCTCCCGCCCTCTCTCCCATCATCTCCCTTGCCCCAGACCCCTCACCCCTGTTCTTTTGAGTGAAACATGAACAGATGAAAGTTGGGTAGAAGGTATGGTAAGAAAGAGCTTCTGAAAAATGTTTCTTCTCCTCATAATTGTCCACCATGACAGTTAATGATGGTGAACTCATTTAATGACCGAGTCCTAGAGACACATGCCAGCAAGGGGGTGGCTCCAGGCCAGCTGCTGGGTGTTTTTCTGTTTACTTGGATTCCCTCTTTGTTTCTTATTTGGGCTTCCCCATTGGTAGGACTTTCCTAGCTGCAAAATGAATCACAGGACCTACCTCTTTGGAGGGATTCTCCATCTTCTTAGAGCTGGAAATGCTTTATGTTGTATACAACCTTTCCCTTCTGCACCTTTTCACCTCTCCCTGCCTCTCGGTCTTTGAGGATTATGTGTGTAGCTCTCTGTTATTCAGCTACTTAACTCTTTCCTTTCCAGGTTCTTCTGGTTCTTTTAACCTCCCAAATTCTGGGGACATGTTCATGAACATGCAGAATCTGAATGGGGATTCTTACCAAGGGTCCCAAGTCGGAGCCAATGTGCAATCACAGGTAGGAGAAATGCCCCAACCGGGGCCTTTCTGGCAGGGTAGGGTTTGGGCTCAAAACTCCATACTCTTACCCCATGGAAGTGGTCTGCACATCCATGCAGAACCTGTGCTGGGTGCTTCCAAGTGTGACCCATCTGCCCCACCATTAATTTAATGAGAAGTCAAGTGAACAGTGACTTTTGATGATTCAAACCTGATAAACTTTGTGAATGCATTCGGCTCTGGCTTGAGCTCATGGAGAGGGTTGGGCGCATCTTACTTTTGCAACAACAGCAACAGCAACAAATTGTGTGTGCCAGTGTGTGTATGGTTTAAAAACATATTACTGTTTCATTTCTGAAATTTTTAAAGTCAGAACAAAAAAGAAAACCAAACCTGAGTTCTTAAGTATATTTTCTCATCCTCTTAATTGAGAGCAACTACTTGTGTGTGTGTGTTTAGGCGTGCGTGCGTGCGTGCGTGAGAGGTCGATCCAGTACACATATTTATAAGGAGCTTTCACCCACCGCCACACACATTTCGTTGACATAGACGAAAAGTTCGCATTGCCATGAAGATGTTATTGTTTGGCTGTGGCGTGAAAAACAAAGATGCGTGAGTTTAAATATGCAAAGAATTGTTGAAATTCTGCCAGTCACATTTGATTGATAAATTTGTCTTTCATTGAAGATGCCAAACCCTCGTGGCACACATAATTCAAATTGTTTCCTTTTGTAAATGATGATGTTTTAATAGATTTGGGATGATGAATTTTGTTTCGTCTCACTTCTAGGTGGATACCCTCCGTCATGTTATCAATCAGACGGGAGGCTACAGTGATGGCCTTGGAGGAAACTCACTGTACAGTCCACATAATTTAAATGTGAGTACCCTGGGCAACCAGATTCAGAGAGCTGTAGGAACAGCGTCAGGTAAACAGCGACTAATAAATAAATTAATGGCCATTTGACTTGGCTTCTCATCTTGTTGGCAGGTGGGGAAGGCACCATTTTTACTGCACTTTTATTTTATGAACCTAAACACTTAATGTTACCCAGATGTCCTTCAAAGTCCTCACAGATGCCCAGAGTGGCTGGTGTTCTGTCAACAATAGGGACTCAAACATCAGCCTGTTAAGATGCCTTCTCCTACTGGCCGTGCTATGTTCTAGGGAGATGGTGAAAAGCAGGTCATTTATCTCAGAATCAAGCAGCAGGAAACATTCCCAAACACAGCCCAAGTGAAGGGGACAACCTTGGAGGGCCCCAGACAGATCAACAGACCAAGCTAAACAAAGAATCCTGTTCTTAAGAGCAAGCTGGCTGCATTGTCCACGTGGGATGTGAAACATGTTTAGCAGTTTTAGTGGGCTCTCAATTTTGTTTATTTATGGAGGAAATCATTTTAGCTTGGGTAACCAATTCACCAAAACTTTACTTTTACCCCACACTGACATGGATAGAAAACGGCAGAATGCACAGGTCCGCCAAGGGAGCCAGGGGCGGGAAGGAGGGGGAGTTGGGTCATCAGGGTGGAGCTGGGGAGGGCAGTAGGGGACAGAATCTGGGATTCCAGTCTTAGGGAGGAAACGAACTGCCCAAAGGAAGGGGGTAGAGTCAGGGGGAAAGTGGACAAAATTCTCCCTTTTTAGGGCCTTGGCTTGCCGTGAGAGTAAATATTAATGATTGAAAAAGTGATTGAGGACGTTCAATTGTAAAGGGAAGAAAGGACCATTAAACACTCAAATCTTTTACATTTGAAATGTCAAATCTTTCTTTTTGGGTTTATAAATAACTCATAATAACCCACAACAAACCATATAAAAAGCCTTTTAGTTGCATTTCTCCTTTTTCATTTAAGTGTTTTGAAATGCTTCAGAGAATGTGCGATATCCTTATCAACATGATAAAATATGAAACCGTGATTGCCTGCAGCATTTTACAGACATGAATTCCATCTTCACTGATGAGGCTTGATAAGGCGCTGTTGTATAATACAGTGCATAATCTCAAACCACCAGAGGAAGGATTAATTTATTTTGAAAAAAAGAATGCTTGCTGACAACCTCTCCTCCAGCTGCCACGCTGGGTAAAAATATTGTACATTTGTTGTTTATAAATTTGGATAAAAGAGGAATGATGTTTACTTCAGATGGAATATCTTTAGACTTGTATCTGTGTAAGAGTTTCTCTTTTTCTAAGTAGATTTTCCTACCTGAGGGGTAAAAACAGCTTACCGTTTAGGTAGAGAAAGGGATGCCTTAGAGTCCCACCAACACATGTGAGCATGTCACCATCCCACCTGCACAACCGAGGCTTTGGAAACGCATCGCCGGCATTATCTTCTTCCTAGCCGGAATTTGATATGCCTCAAGCCTGGAAAATCCTTTTCCCTTCGGCTCTGGTCATCTCTGCGGGGTTGTGCGGTGCCCCCTCCCCTCCCTTTCTCTCGGTCCTAGAAGGAGGAAAGGTGCCTTCCGTGCCCCACGGTGCAGTCAGTCAGAAGACAGGGCCCTCTCTAAGAACAGCGATGGTGGGAGAGGGGAACATGCCCCCCAGGCACGAAGCTCACCAAATAGCCACATCCGGG
This sequence comes from Ailuropoda melanoleuca, assembly GCF_002007445.2. Classification (NCBI taxonomy): domain Eukaryota; kingdom Metazoa; phylum Chordata; class Mammalia; order Carnivora; family Ursidae; genus Ailuropoda; species Ailuropoda melanoleuca. The sequence continues at coordinate 51,487,013 of NC_048224.1, forward strand.
CTGAACGGCGACTCTAGGCGGAGTTCCCGGTAGCCCTAGTGACACAGGCCTCCAAGAAGACATTTTGGATGGACTCTTGGAAGAAGTTGCAGACGGGTGTGAAGGAGGCAGGGGGACCTCGTGACCCACACCGACACTGGTGTGGGAGGTCCGGGTCCGGGGGCAGCATAGCGGGAGGCTGGTGGGAGCCGCAGGCGCTGGGTGTCAGCCAGCTCCCCCTCGCCTCCTCTCCAGAAAGGCCCGCCCCGTCACTTCCACTCAATGTTCCCCAACTCACAAGCCCAGCACCTCCCTCTTCTTGACTGACATAAAAATATGTAGCGACAAGCTGTCTGCCACAGCAGAAATCTGATCAGACATTGATTTCAGCAATTGCCTCTATAGGCCAGGACATAAGGCGAATTTGTTTCTGAGCACTGTTACTGCCGGTGCAGGTCTGAGGCAGGAAGGGCCAGCGGCTTGTGAAGAGCGGTAGCAACAGCCCGAGTAGGAGCCCCAGTTAGAGATAATTGGAATACAGATTTGAATAGTGTGCTTCTCCGCGGTTCATGCATTTTCGTTCCGGACGATGCCATTTGGAGGGAAATTCCGGCCTTCATTTTCCAAGGGTTACAGTAGCTGGCAGCCAGGCACGCGTGGAAAGAGGGCGGGCAACTTCTTCTCTGTGGAAACGAGGGTGAAGCTGGGCTGGTTTATACTTCATGGAGCCCAAGGGCTGGCTGAGGCATCGCATCGAGCTTCTCCACCGCTCCCTTCTTAAAAGATTTCTTTCCGAGTCACTCTTATTTCTGCAGCAAATCAAAGGCCGAGCCGCGTGCCAGCTTGAGGCTCGCTGAAGCCCTCCTTCAGCGAGCTGATTTATTGCCAAGCCTTTACTTGGTGGGATGGATTTGTTTTACATGCATTTAATCCCACTTTAACACATGCTTCAAACTCCTGCCAAAGTGGGTTTAGAAAATACATTCTGCTAATGTAGCTTTGCTCTCATGTTGTCATCTGGGTATTTTAAATTGGGGAGTAGAATTAATATGGAGCCATGCACCCGTTGAACTGTGTTTCTACTTTCAGGCTAATGGAGGCTGGCAGGACGCAACAACTCCGTCTTCGGTGACTTCCCCTACAGAAGGCCCGGGAAGCGTGCACTCTGATACCTCTAACTAATCTCTGGCAACGCTTTTCCCTGAGCTGACATGCCTCGATAAGTGCATTCAGAGCAATAGGAGGAAAAGGAAAGCGTTTTTGTAGCCCACCATCTACAGCTTTACTGTAAAACCTTGTCTTATTAGAGAACTTGGTAAATCAGTTTTTTAAGGAATCATAATCATTTGTATTTATACTTAAAAACACACAATGTTAAAAAAGCACTTTATCCAATTAGGCCAAGATTTAACATTGTTGACAGTCCTGTAGCTATTTTATCATAATTTATTATCAATATTTTACATTAATGGTCTCACAGTTGCCAATTACTTGGCCTTAAGGGTAAAAAGTACAATATATGCTAAACCTCAATCGTTAAAGCAGATGCAGAGACTCACCTCACCTAAATTGAATTTCGTGCATATTTCCATCGCGAACTTTGATTGTCTTTCTTTCATATCGCTAATGGGGTTGGAATAAAGGAGCTGTTTGGCTATCTCTGTTAACGATGGTTTAAGAATCTTGCTGGTCACGTTTGTGTTTCGATCTCTTACGTTATAATCAGATCAGAGACTGGTAGCATCTTTTCTCTCTCTGGAAGCACCAGTGCCCAGAGTCTGCTCGGTAATTAAATTATGGATCCAGATTGTTCTGAGAGATGAAGATACTTGCTGCTGATAGAGGTGAACACGAGATCCGTCTGGGGTTGTACGGTGTGCGCTGCGTGCTGCATGGGCTTGTCAAGGTTTGCTACGTCCTCTGGGCATCCCCAAGGGCCCTGCTCTCCGGAGTGTTGTATATAGTGTAGCAAAAGAGTATTTATACATCTCACCAATCAAAACACAGCTTTATTACCTCATGCGAACTCATACAAACCAATAGAATTTCAACATGTTCTGTAGCTTAGAGTGCTCACTTTACTACCTCTGAACAATACTCACGCTGTAGTTTGTCTCTTTCTTACCTTTTTGCATCCTGTAATTAACTCTTTGTTTCCCTTCATAAAATGTAATGTACATTGTAATCTTTTAAAGGAAAAAAAAAAAATCAGGGTTGCATTTGCAACTTTTAAAAAAACCGAGAGTGGAAACATTGGGTCTTCAATGAACACAGGATCAGTAGAACTGTTGTAAATACTGAGAAAGCATTTTGAATGTTCTTCATCTTGTTACTAATCCATGCAAAAAAGAAAAAAGAAAAAAAAGCGGCGCCGATTGTGATGCATTCAGAGTCCAGTATTCGGTACTGTATATTTCACCCTGTGCGCTGGGGCTCCCTCTCCTTTCTCTCTTTTTGTATTGTATGCGATTCTGAAACTGATTGAGTCATGAAAATAATTTGTGGCGGTGATTCTAATGTATTAAAAATGTTTCGTGTTCCTTTCTAACTGGATTACACCCTGGATTGAAAAGTCTTCCTCGTGGTAGCTCTATGTAGTTTCAAACATGAATAAACTTTTTGCTTTCATGATTAAATGTTGCAATGTCTTAACTCCACCTCCACGGGAGCCAGCCAGGGCAGGCAATGCAAAAAGCCTGCCCAGAACCAGGCCGGGGCGTGTCCACGTGGCCCCGTCACAGAGGGACTTGGAAATAACAGGGAAGCAGGCACTGGAGGAAGAGCCCCTCCTGACAGACTGCTGTCTCTGTGCGGGCTCCTGGCCAGCTCCTGGACCGTTATGCGTCCTTCCTTGGTCCCTGTGTTCTAAGAACCCACAAGGAAGGTATCATCCCCGCTGGCAGAGATTAGGGAAGTAAAGCTCATGCAAGTTACTTGAATGCCACAAGGTCACAGAGTTCTGACAACAAGGGGCCTCGTTTTGAACCCAGGTCTCTGCCCCAGAAGCTCACACTCTCCTGACCTGATGATGCCCCTGGCCCTCGTTAGGTAGAAAGACATTTCTTTGTAATTTATTAAAAGAGTAACCAGTCTTGTCACCTTCACTTCATTTCGTAGCTTCTGTGAGATACCAGTTAAGAACAAGCAAGAGTTCCTCGAAAAAGAGTGAGCCTCAGATTGCCACTGAAAAAACCCCCAAAAGCTTCACACCCTCTCTAAACATACCCTTTAAAACTCTAGACTGATAAAATGTTAGACCAGCAAGAAATCCTTTAATTAGATCAAACATTGTTTTTGTTTTGTTAAAATAGCTAGGAGTCCCATATGTTTACATACACCTCTGTCGCGAATACCTAAATCTTTATGATGAAAGAAGTGGATAGCAGGTAATTGGCCTGTTTACTATATCTCAAGGAAACTGACTCACAGGAAATCAGATTAATGTTAATCAGTTGCAGCAAATTGTCTATGATAAATACAACTTTTACTATTTCAGTTGGTAGAGCCAGGCAAAACAAGGTCTAGGGCCACCATTCCCATTAATCTTGATGTGGTTATACCGTGAGAGTAAACTTTATAAAATAGATTGCTCTCCAAGCTGTCCTCCCTCACGTGTGCTCTCAGCCTGCCTGTAGGAATCTCTCCCGTGGCTAAGTAGTTATTTGCATGATTAAATTAGCTTATCGGTCAGCCTTTCTTATCTCTGTACATAAAACAATCTCTATGCTGTGTAGTTTTGCAAAAATATCCTGACACGTGTATGTACAAATATATCTTTAATATCCAGAAACACACACTTCCTAAGAAGTGTCTCAGCTTTTATGTCAGTCCAGTCTGTTGAAAGAGGCACGTATCAGCGCTTGCCAGAGACTCACAAGGGGACGAGCAACCCTGGAAGGAAATAGGGGAGCCTGAGGCTTTATCCTGGGGAGGCCTAAATTAAGATCCCAGTCTCTTTCCTATGTTCTGGGTGAGGAGCACTCATGTTTCCCCTCTGTGCTTGTCTTTAGGGGGCAGAAGCCTCCTCACTTCATAGGGAAGGAAACGGGCACGGCCTGGGCCCTAAGTTTCTTATGTCTCACTCCAAATTGGGTGAAATGTATTCATCTGATGGATTTCCATCAGGTAACCTTTTCTTGGTCAAGCAATGGGTTAGGGGTTGGACCCAGAAATGAATGAAATCAGGCCCCAGCCCTTGAGACGCTAAGATCTTGGGCCTGGTCCTTGTTCGGAAAGCAAATGCTCATGTGCGTAGTAGAAAGGTTGGTAGGTTTCTGAACCCCAAGAGTGGAGAAATGAGGATCCCACAACCCATTCACAAGACCAAAGAAAATAACAGCGGTCAATCAAAGAAAATCACACCCAATCACAGACCAAGGGGCCTGTCCACGCATACAATGCAGTTAGATGCTCACGGGCACAGGTGTGTTCCAGTGAGAATACGTGTATGTTCGCGAGTTTCTGGAGCCTTAACGCCTGAGCAGCTAGTGTTGGACAGGGATTGGTGGTGTGCACCACTGCTGCGTGGCCTTGCAAACTCAGTTAGAAACTTGCCTGTAACCCCAGACCGAGCGGCGGCCAGTGCCACCCCCTGGCCAGAAGTGGGAGCGGGAGAGGCAGTGTTCCAGAGTAGCACCCTTCGGGTGTGGACAAGTCTCCCACGTGGAGTGGTGGTTTAGGCGTGAAGCTTGTGCTGGTGCCATGAGCAAGCGGCATTTGCTGAGCTGACAGCTGCAGCTTATTGAGCACCTCCTGCAGACCGGCCCTTGGCCAGGTGCTTTCTGTATAGCATCTTATTTCATGCCCACGGAGCCCCACGTGATAGGGGATCCAAGGCTCCGAGATTTAATACCACCTGTCCATGATCTCCTGTCCACGAAACTGCCTGGGGTTGATGGCCTGTGAGAGCCCCACGTGACCCCTCCCAGCAGCCCTTTGCAGTGGGTTGGAGAGATGTTCCTGTGAACCTGGGCCACCAGCCTCCGGGGGAGGTCCCTTCTGGGGGACAAGGTGGGTCATCCGCCTCCCCCCGTCTGAGCTTGCAACTCTCCCCCCTGTGCTTTCATTGCCCGGGCCACCTGAGTACATGAGTCCTGCGGTGTGTACAAGCTGTGTGTCACAGGCTCTATGCGGTCCTATCTGTGTCTATGGATCCCAGGGTTGGGCATGAGGGACAGGAAGAGCCACGTCCTGGGGCTCGGCCGGGCCTGGCACCATAACTAATGGAGGCAAACGGACCCCGGAGGGCAGCTGTCATGATGAATGAGAAGTGCTGAGCACGGGCCCTGGGGCACGTGTCCTGCATGTACTTTGTTACGGGCAGAGCCCCACCTGTGCCCCGTGGGTGAGTGCAGGTCCCAGGTGCTGTCCAGCTTAGCCCCGGCCCCTGGCCACTGAGCCCACTGCCCACACAGCCGTTCGGTGTGTGCAGATCTCCAACCCCACCCTGGCTCTGCCTCTGCCGGCTCTGTGACCTCAGGTGGGGGACGTCACCTTCTGAGGCCGAGTTCCCTTGTCCTCTCTTCTTGGGACGTTGTTCCCATACCCCATCTCCCTGATGAATGCCCATCCTTGAAGGCCAAACCCAGACCGCTGAGCCCTCTGACAGAGCCAGGCTCTGTCCCCCCCACTGGACGTCCAGGCAGGGACCTCAGGAAGAGAAGATTAAGAGGACAGGAGTGGGGGTAGCTTCAGGCAAGGGACAAGCATGTGCAGAGACCAGGGGGCATGACGAGCAGAATTGTCAGAGAAGCCAGGAGGACGCTTGCTCTCCCCCTCCCCAGGCTCACTCTGCAAACCCTCACAGCAGCCTCTCGAGCAAGTTCTATTACCACCTATACTTTATAGAAAGGGAAGCGGAAGCCACTTGGCCAAAGACACACAGAGCTGAAACATGAGTCTTCGTGTGTCTGAAGCCAAAAGTCACATTTTTAACCCTTTGTGCCTGGCTGTCTTATCAAAGTGTCTCCTTCTTATGCAACGGACTGTCACTATTGGTGAGACTGACTTGGGAACTGAGCAGAGACGGAGACATGCGCCACCACCACCCCCATCAGAGCCATGGGCTCCTGTCCCCAGCAACCTGGGATCCCAGGGACACCTTCAGGAAGACTGCTCAGTGCATAAGCACTTCAGGACAATAAACGGCCAGCACTACGTCCCTGCTGGACCTGGGGACCCAGCCCCACAGATGATCAACCCAACCATCTCTCAGCTCCCATCAGTCAGCTGTCAGACTCAGCCCGTAGGCATGGAGCCTGCTTCCAGCTGGGCCCCGCCAAGTGCACTGCCAGGAGCCACACCTCACAGCCCAGTGGCTCCTGGCCCCATCACAGAGAAGAAAATGGATGCCTGGGGCTTCAGTGTGGCCCATGGCGAGGAAAGTACCATGGCTTAGCACCCTTGAACATGGGCTCCGAGTGAAACTGCCTGGGGTTGAGTCCAGCTGTGCCGCATACTGGTTGCGTGTCCTTGGGCAAGTCGTGTAACGTCCCTGTGCCTCGGTTTCCCTAGCTGTCAAGCACCTGCCTCCCAGCCTTGTGGGAAGGATGGAGCAGGGTGGTGCAGTGAAGTGCCCTGCATGTGGCTGAGGCCATGGCCAGCTGTTCTTTTTCCTTATCCTGTCCTGTGATTTGCACTCACATTCCGGCCGGTGTCCTGCTTCACTCACTGTTGATAAAACCCAGGTCTTCTGAGACCCGGGTTCATTCATTTCCTTCAAGGCACCATGTGGTGGTATGAAGAGCTAGGGCCCTGGAGTCAGGCTGAGTCCTGCCACTTACTAGCTGTGTGTGACCACAGGCACGTCACCTCCTCACTCTACTCTGTGGCCTTGGTTTCTTCGCCTGTAAAATGGGGAGACTTTGCTCCTACCTTCCTCCTAGGGCTGCCATAAAGATTAATGAGCTGGTGCACGCATGGCCCTTGAGATGGAGTGTGTTCTCTTCTTGTTGTTGTTGTTGTTAGTGCCCTGGATCAGAAGGGGACACCGGTTTCTGGCCCTTCTCGTTGGAATGACTACTTCCGGTCAGCAGAAGGGTCATCCTGGGGGTGTCAGCTGCCACGTGAGGTCCCTAGAAGTGGCCCAGCCTCTTCACCCCACTCCCTCTGGCCGACTCACCCCCCGCCCCGCTCCTCTGCCCTCAAGGCTGGACTGAGATCTTGGCCTCACCTCTCACCACCTCTCAGGAGATAATAAAAGGCTGATTCCTTTTTCCTGGTAAAATTTCAGCAGAAAGTGTACGCATCATTAAATATGGAAATCCAGAATTTTATTAGCAATCTGCTAGATCTGAACTGACGCCAATTAAACAAAAAAGATATCATTTATAAAAAGGCAGAGTTCAACTTGTATTAAATATGAAATGCAATTTTCTCCTGGTTTTGATTTATTACTGGTGGTCCATTGTTCAAAGAAGCATGTTATATTTCAATAGAGAAATATTGTTTATTCATTAATATTTTAAAACGGGCTTATTGCTGTGCATGGCTCTCACCGAATGAAACTTATGATTTAAAACATGAATTAATAAACACATTTGAAAGTGTTAGACGAGATCACAACCTCTCATTTTTCATTTTCCTGGGAGCATATTAAATTTTTATAATTCTGCATCTACAGTTTTTTCTTTTAAATAAAGATGCAGATTCCGAATTACTCTGCTAATTTCAGGTAACCAGGAGCAGAAAAGCAATATCGTGGGAACCTGTGTCAGGATCAGAGAATCCCAAGAAGACGCTCAGGTTTATTTTCGTAATATTCATAAATCAAAATAAATGAGCTTTGTGTGGGAGGCAGTGTTCCTGTGCGTTAGGATGCTGGCTGGAGCGGGCCCAACATTGGGACCGTGTGTGTGTGTGTGTGTGCGTGCGTGCAGGTGGCTATTTAGCGTGTCAATGTCCATGGTCACACACACATATGATTGTGTGGATCACAATCAGCCTAGATGCTTGAGCACGTGCAGTCTGACTGTATCCCAGTTGTTTGGTTGATGGTCAACCATTATTAATTGAGCACCTACTAGGTGCCGGATGCTGGGCTGGTTACTGAGGGTGAGCTGGTTACAGGGTGATCTCCCTGCCCTTCTCCCTCCACACAACCTCCCGAGCAACCTCCCTGTCGGGAGTGGGGCTGTTGAGTTCCCCCCAGTTTCTCCAACACCAGAAATGTGGCCTCCTAGGGGCTGAGCTTCTGGGAAATGCATGTTAACCTGCTGATAGAGGGGAAGCTTAGGGAAGAGAGAGATCTTTACAGGCTGGAGGTAGAGGAGGGCTTCGGCAAAGATGAGTTGAATTAGGCTCAGAGAAAGGCACGGCCTGGATGAAGAAGTGGAGGTCCAGGTAAGACAGAAGGGAGGGGTGCATCCTGAGGACAGGGAGTGACTTCCTCCCACAGAGTCCCAGCTCCCCCAGTAGCTCCCTCCCTGCCCATCCCCTGCTGAGTGCAGCTCACTGCAGCCCCCCAGACACCCTATGGAACCTGAACTCTTGCTGCTTTATGTTATAGAGGAGGAAGCCGAGGTCTAAGTGAGAAAGGATTTGCCTTGGGGTCTAGGTCTGAGGGCCACACCTTCCCTAAAGAGGTTAGAAAGAAGTAAAGCTTGCAAAACTGACCAGTGGGTTGTGTTGCCCCAAGGTACATGGGGAGGCAGGGATTTGGAGGAGCCTTGGGGAAGCCCTCTTACAGAAGGAAGAGCCCTTAGTGGTGGAGAATCAGCTCTCCCCCACGGCACTGGCTTAGGAGGGACCTGGGAGACGGACTCACCTAGCCTGATCTGGGGGGAGTAGAGGCACAGGAATGTCACTAAGGTTCCCTGGGAATAGTGCTGCTCAGCACATTTTGGTCCCCTGCACCGAAACCCCGCAAGAGTTACTCTAGAGTGAAATCACTGGCATTGAGTAGATGCTCCCCTTAAACTTTACCAGGGAAGGCCAAATCGTTTTCCAAAGTGGTTATACCAATTTATACTTCCACATACTTGTTAACATTTAGTATTTACATTTTCTTTTCCAACCTGGTGCTTAGATGATGATATAGCAAAGTGATTTTAATTTGAATTTCCATTTGAATGATCGCTAATGAGATTGAGCATCTTTTCACATGTTTTTTGATTGAGTGTTCTCTTCTATGAAGCACTTGTTGAAGCCATTCACCCATTTGTGTGTTGTCTTTTTCTTATTGATTTGTAGAGTGTTTTAATGAACAGCAGTACAATACTTAACTTTAATTAGTATTTAAGCAAAGTGTTTTCCTCTTGGGTCCCTGCTTTTTGTGTATGGTGTATGGTGTGAGGTAGGGGTCTCATTATCCCAGTACCATTTAGTGGAAAGTTCATCTTTTCACCAATGATCTGCAGTATCGTCTCCCTCATGCATCAACTGTCCATGTGTGTGTAGTTCTATTTCTGGGCTCACTTGGCTGTTGAACTGTATGTCTGTCTCTGTGGCAATACCGCTATGGCTTGCTGTCCAATAGATCAAGTTCTCTCGCTCTTCAGGAATCTTCTGGTAATTTGTGGCCCTTTATATTTCCATATAAATTTTAGAATCAGCTTGTCAAGTGCCACAAAAAAATTCATTGAGATTTTGATTTGGATCACATTAGGAGAACTGATACATTTAAAATATTGAGCCTTAATCCATGAACAAGATGTCTATCTTCATTTATTTAGATCTTCTTTAATGTCTTTCAATAAAGTTTTTTTTTATTTTTAAAACTTGAAGTATAGTTGACATACAATATTATATTAGTTTCCAGTGTACGACATAGTGATTCAACATTTATATACATTCCAAAATGCTCACTACAATAAGTGTAGTTACCATCTGTCACCATGTGAAGTTATTATGTTGTTATTGACTATATTCCTTATGTTTTACTTTTCATCCCCATGACTTATTTATTTTATAACTGGAAGTTTGTACCTCTTAATCCCCTTTGCGTCTCTCACCCATCCCCCACCACCTCCCCTCTGGCAACCACCCGTTTGTTCTCTGTATTTATGAGTCTGTTTCTTTTTGTTCATTTGTTTTGTTTCTTAGATTTCACATATAAGTGAAATCATATGGTATCTTTCAATAATCTTTATAATTTTCTCCATCACAATGCTCGGGCTCCCACCCACTTGTTCCAGGTTCTTCCTTATTCAACCTCCACATTTCTTTTTGTCTAAACTTTCTCCATCCAAACCACGTCCAGGGGGCTAGACTTTTCCAACAGAGTCCCATCCAGGTGAGGTGCCGCCCTCTGAGAAGCGAGGTCCTCTCTTGGGGACTGTGAAATCAAGCATCTCACTCCTCCTTTCTCCCCGACTCCATCCTTCCCTTCCTCCCTTCCCCTCCCTCCCTCCCTCTCTCCCATTTTCCTTCCTTCCTTCCTTCCTTCCTTCCTTCCTTCCTGCTTTCCTTCTTTCCTTCTTCCTCCTCCTGGCTTTTTTTTTTAATTAGTGAATTTAATTTCTACATCACTTTTTATAGTGAAATTGAGTGGAAGTTATATAGAGTTCCCATAATACACCTCCTCAACACATGCACAACCTCCCCTACTACCAACATATTGTGCCATAGCGATTCTTTTATTGCAATGGCTGGAACTACATTAACACATCGTTATTACCACCCAGAGTCTGTAGTTTACATTAGGGTCCACTCTTGATCTTGTTCCATCTATGGATTTGGACAAGTGTGTAATGACATGTATTCACCATTGCAGTGTGGTACAGGATAGTTTCACTGCCCTAAAAAATCCTCTGTGCTCTATCCCTTTCTCTCCCATAATCCCTGGCAACCACAGTTTCTTTACTGTCTCCATGGTTTTGCCTTTTCCCGAATGTCATGAGTTGGAATCATACAGTGTGCAGCCTTCTCAGATTGGCTTCTTTCTTTCACTCAGTGATATGCATTAAAGTTCCTTCATGTCTTTGCATGGCCTAATGGCACATTTCTTTTTAGCGCTGAATAACATTCCATTGTCTAGATGGACCACTGTTTCTTTATCCATTCTTCACTGAGGGACATCTTGGCTGCTTCCGAGTTTTGATAATTACGACTAAAGCTGCTATAAACATTTAGAGTGCAGGTTTTTGTGTGGATCCAAGTTTTCAACTCCTTTGGGTAAATACTAAGGAATGCGATTGCTGGGTCATATGTTAAGAATGTGTTTAGTTTCGTGAGAAACTGTCAGATTGTCTTCCAAAGCAGCTGTCCATTTTGTACTCCCACCAGCCATGAAGGAGAGTTCCTGTTGCTCCACATCCTTGCCAACATTTGGTGTTGTCGCTGTTCTGGATTTTGACCATTCTAGTAGGCGTGTGGTGGTACGTCATTGTTTGAATTTGCAACTCTCCAGTGACGTATGATGTTAAACATCTTTTCCTTGGCTTATTTGTCATCCATATATCTTCTTTGGTGGGGTGTCTTTTCAGGTCTTTTGCTCACTTTTAAATCAGGTTGTTAGTTTTCTTATTGTTGAGTTTTCCCCAAGATCCAGAATCACACGCTCCACTGACCTGGCCGGGCGCCCCAAGAGTTCTTTGTATATGTTGGATAATAGTCTTATCAAATGTGTCTTTTGCAGATATTTCCTCCCAGTCTGTGGCTTGTCTTTTCATTCTCTTGACAGTGTCTTCTGCAGAGCAAAAGTTTTTCTTTTCATGAGGTCCAGCATATCGATTATTGCTTTCATGGGTCTCACTTTGGTGTTTCATCTAAAAAACTGTGGAGGTTTCTGCTCTGGAAAGTTGTGATTCTCCGTATTTGCCTGTCTGCTTCTCCAGTTTCGGAGTTGGGGGTGCCCAGCCAGGCAGGCTGCAGGGGGATGAATGGGAGGAGCTTGGCCTTTGGAATCCACACCCACACAGTAAGCTGGGCACGTATAAAAGGGAAGTGGCCACTCACAGGACCAGTGAGGATGTGATGAGCTCTTCCTTACACACTGCTGAATGAGGGGCTTGCATACGGTAGCTGGTCATTAATCAGCCCTCCCGATTCAGAGTAGCCAGGGAACCCGATCCAGGCAGCTCCTTTGGGGAGACATTTGTAAGCATGGGAGCAGTTTTGCTCCCCTGTCTTGTCCAATTGAGCTGCTGTTCAGTCTTTGGACTGCTCCCTTGGAACCCCCACAGAATGCCCAGGGCTCTCACACGCTTCTCCTCACCCCCAGCTCGGCCAGCCTGACCCGTTGGCACCTGTTCTGCTGGAAACAGCTGCTTAGTTTGCACATTATAACAAAATCAAAGTTTCAAAGCGTTCAGCGATGAATGTAGGATAAAATAAGGACTCCCAGAATCTTGTGTCCCTGCCCCTGGTGGGTCACAAAAGCAGAATCGGTGTCTGATGCTTTGACAATCCGCGGCGTCTCACCCTGGTGAGGAGTGAGCCTCCCGAGCGGCACTGTGGCGGTGCCTGATTCCGGGTGGGCGTCCCTTGGGCCTGTTGTGCTGCGTTGCACTGGTGTGAACGCGAGGGGGTGGCCCGTGTTAGACGGCATGTGTGTCTGGGTGTGGCTCTGCGGTGCACGGCCCACGTGTCTGTTATAGGGCATGTATAAGGGTGGTTGTGGGTATGTTCCTATCCTAGAAGCAGGAAGGACCTTTGAGATTTATTTTCTTCCTCAATGATATTTGCAGAGTCCCTCTTACGTGCCAGGCATAGAGTCTAGGCAGCACAGATATGCCAGACTCCAAAACAAACCCCAACCCCCTGCCCCGGGGCGGCTAGGCCTGTATCACGGGTTGAATGATCCAAACATCCCAAGACAGGGGAGTCCTAAGCCCCAGAACCTGTCAATGGGATCTTTTTAGGAGAGGAGCCTTCAGGAGAAGCCAATGCCGCAAACACCTTGATTTTAGATTTCTAGCCTCCAGTAGGACACAGTTCTGTTGTTTTAAATCTGCAACATTGCAGTGCTTTCTAGCAGCTCCAGGGAGCGAATTTGGCCTAAGTCCCCTAGGGAGGCACAGTCATGGCCACAGCCAGCCCTCAGCAGGGTCTAAGTTCCCCAGAGTGACGAAGCCAGTGTACTCAGAGCCCTTGGGCAAAATGGGCAGGGCTTAGGCATGGGCGAAATCCCGGTGAGCCCCTGGCCTCGGTTTCCTCATCTGGGAAATGGGCTAATCCTCCTGGGGGCGCTGTGGGTCTCCAGAGAGATGGTGCAAGGCTGACACTCGCGTGTGCTGCAGAAATGTGGGTGTTTTCTGACATACATTCACTCATCCCTTCTCTTGACTTTTCTAATTAAATGGAGTTTGGGCCTGGTGCCTGGACATCAACCCATCATTCAGGGGCTCCCTCCTGCCTCCCCAGAGTCCTGCCGTTGAGTGGGATGGTGTGTCCTCAAGCCTGCACCCGCCTCACCGGATCTGCCTGGGTCAGCCCATTGTATCAGGGCTCCTGGGCATGCCTCCCCCTACCCTGCCTGGGTCAGCCCATTGTACCAGGGCTCCTGGGCATGCCTCCCCCATACCCTGCCTCGGGCAGCCCATTGTACCAGGGCCCTGGGCATGGCTCCCCCATACCCTGCCTCGGGCAGCCCATTGTACCAGGGCTCCTGGGCATGGCTCCCCCCTACCCCGCCTGGGGCAGCTTCGCCCCAGACTCTAGGGCCTGCTGCAGGGGCCCTCTCTGCAGCTCTGAAGGCTGTGACTCAGGGTCCCATCCTCACAGGGATCCTCAGGGCAGCCTGGGCGCTTCTCCTGGCTCCGCAGGGCTCTCCTCTCCCTCCTGCTCCCTCAGGCTTAAGCTGAGCCCCAAACTCTTCCCCCCCTTGGGGAGGTCCCAGCTTCATTCCTTGTGTGGCCTGATGTCCCAGCACAGACCTGGGGAGGAGGCAGGTATCCAGGGTAGTTCCAGAAATGACGAGAATGTGTTAACTCCCCCACGAGGTGAGTCCAGGCCCCTCTGCAAAGAACCTAAACTTCTGATGCCGTCAAGAGGGAACAATTCACTTTTGTGGGTCACTGACTTGGGCAAATTTTCCAGCAGGTGCCTGACCACCACCAGCGTCACCACTGTCGCCGCAACATTCAGTGGCATCATCATCACCTCCAGCCCCTCCCCCGTCAACACCACTATCACTGCCACTACTATCAGTGGTTTTTTTCAGGCCCTGGTGCATTCCTGTCTCTCCCTCTGGCTGCCCCAGTGCAGCGTAACGCTTCAGTGCCCGCGAGAACCTGTGTTCAACCCCTGTGCTCACCTGCTCCCACCCCAGATGGTGCCCGTCTCTGAGCCACTGCAGCCACCCTGCAGCCTGGTCACCCCCAAAACTTCTCCACCACGGAAACCTTCACACTCCCCTCCTCTCCCTGACCCCTGACCCCTGACCCCACCCCATCCCCAGCCTCCTCATCCTCCATATTCCTACTCGCAGTCTGCTCACGGCAATCTAGGCTTTTTCTAGCATGCTTCTCAAAAATTTCCCAGCCTCTGTCCATTGTTCATCTCCAAAGGCATTTCCACATTTTCTAGGTGTTTGCTATAGCGGCATCCCACTTTTGGGTCCCAGGAACGAGATTAGTTCTCCTTTGCTGCTCTAACAAACCCTGCCTCCCGCGATCCCCTCCCCCATTCCCGCCCGCCTGGCAGACCCCTGAGCTTGGATGCGTCTGGCTGCCGGTCTTCGCTGTGCCTGCAACCGGATGACTTTGGAGAGAGCCACCCAGCCGCACGGCTCGGAGCATCTATGCCCTCCCACCTCCAGCCTCATCTGGCCGGGCTGACCCTGTGGTCCTTCCAGCCAGCCTGTTCCGAAGAGGACTGACCTGAGGTCCCCTGGGGAAACTGAGGCCAGGCGGCCATGACTGGAGACTTCTCGCCAGGCAGGGAAAAGCCAGGACAGAAGTGAAGTCTGCTGGGCATAGCAGGATGGGACCAGGCCTGAGATCCTTGCAGGTGACAGCGGCTGGTGGGCCTAGAGTGGGGGGAGCTTGGGATGCCAGTTCCCCCCAGGACACCAGAGAGCAGGGCAGGGGATCCTACAGAATGGGCAGGGGGTGGGGCTACTGTTCTGGGGGCCTCAGAACTCTGGCCCAGGGAAGCAGGCTGTGCCAATGAGGTTGTAGGTTGGGTCCTAGGCCTCAGGTTGTGGTGGGATGGTGGGGGGGGCTGGAGAAGCTGGAAGGCGGGACCGTCAGGGTCCTTGTCCACGAGGGACACACGTTTACCAGTGTATGTGTCCTTGTCCATGGATGTGGGAGGGTGTGGGCCGGACTGTGTGTGTGCCGTGAGCTATGTGAGCAAGCAGGTGTGATGGAGGTTAAACTAGGTACCCCTCCAATTCATTGTGCTGGGGGTCCCTGGGAAACCTCTGGAGGCTGCATTGACCAGGGTGAGGCCGGAGGTCTGGACCTCAAGCACAACGGCTGCAGGCAGAGACCTCACCCGGCTCCCCTGCTTCTCAGCTGTGTGACCGCAGGCTACATGGGCCCCTCTGCGCCTCACTTTCCTCATCCATGAAATGGGAGTAATGATGTCACCCTCGCAGGTGTTTTGGGAGGCTGACATGAGACTCTGAACAGAGAAAGCCTGGCATTTAGTTTCCCTCTGTCTTTTCCCTTCTCTGCTTGGACTTCCCGTCTCACCACTGCCCCTGCACCCTCAGCTGCCTCAGTGGAAAAAGCGGGGTGCTGCGTGACCTCCCTGCGTTTATCAAAACCTCACCTTCCAGCCTCTAAACCTTACAGAAATACGGTTTTAATTTTCCCTTTGAGTTGTGGGTCAAGAAAAAGCCAGTGTGTGTGATGTCTGTTTTTCTGTGGCAGGACGTCCTTTACCCTGAAGCCTGTGGCCGGGGCAGGGTATCGGGAGGGGCATTTGCTGCCGGGTCACCTCCAAATCGAACTCATGTCCTAACAGAAAGGGGAGGGACTGGGGTGGCTAGACATGAAGGGGCTGTGGGAGAAATGGGCCCTAGTATTGGAGAAACTGAGGCCCAGAGAAGCCAAAGTCATGGGCTAGTAAATAGTGGGACAAGGACTTGCACCCAGTTCAGGGCAAAACTCTTAGACAAGGCCACACCACACACCCTAGCCCAGGACACGGCGGTCAGCATGGTGCTGACACCTGTTACACGCTCCCGGGGGCTCCCCGTGTGCTGGCCCTGAACTCATCTCATGCAAGAGCAGCTTAAATTCTCTAGAACCCCAGGGACTGGGGATTCTACTCTTGTCATTTTACGGGTCAGGACACTGAGGCTCAGAGCGGCTCTGAGGTGTGCATCCACCCTGCCCATTGCCAGGGTTGTGCGGGTGAGAGAGCAGTCCCAGAGCCACGTCGAATGGTGGGTGAACCTTGCTCTCACCCAGTGACCCCCACACCATGGGGCCTTCCTCCTTGCCCACGTAGGGTCAGGCTCTGAATCCGGTGGGGGAAGCTGGAGGTGGAGCTTCCCTGGGATCTGGCCTGGGAAGGGGAGTCTGGGTTTGGCTCCCTGCATGGGTGGTCCCTGCATGGCCTCGTGCAGCCCCGGCGCTCTCCAGGCTCAGTGGGCGCTGAGCTGGAAGATCACTTCCCCCCCGGGCTTGGGAGGCACTGAGGGTGCAAGCAGGGGGCGTGGCACAGTCAGGAGCACCAGGACAGTAGTGGGGAGGACGGCCCAGGGCAGGCAAGGCTGGAGGCTGGGAACCTTCTGGTCCCAGAGAGAACTGGAAGGGTGGAAGTAGGTGATGGTGGCCAGTGCCGGGGACAGGAGCTGGGTGTTGGTGACGCAGGGGCATGGCTCTCAGCCTTGGCTGCACGTTGGAAAGCCCTGGCAATTCCAAAATTTCCTTGGCCCGGGGTGAAGCCTGGGCCCCAGCTCATATCAAACTTCCCTGGCAAGTCTCACTCTCAGCGCAGGTGAGAGCCATGGGCATAGGCGTTGTGTCCGGAGGGCCTGGGGCCTGAGCTGGGATGACAGCCTGACTCGAGTCTGGGTGGGAACACAGGGAAAAAGGACCCTGGGTCTGGGGGTCCAACTGCACTGCTGTCTGCCTCCTGTCCAGGTTGGGGTAGTTTCTGGGACTGAGGAGGCTGATGGAGGTTTTGGCACGGATGAAGGTGAATCAGGCAAGGTGACCTCTCAATCCAGGGACATCCCCGGATGGGACACAGAAACGGCACAGGTGTGGCCTGTGTGGCCACTGTCTTGGACAAGGAGGGGCTAGTCCAGGTTTTCCAGTGGTGTAAAGGGCCTGCAGCTGAGCTGAGGCCTGAACCAGACCCAAGGGGGGGTGGTGTTGGCTGTCCCCCGCTATGTCCCTCTGACCACCTCTGCCTGAATCGGCCAGAGCAGCTTTCCAGGCCTATGTGTGTGGTTGGGGGAGGGGGATGGGCATCTGTCCTGTGAAATGGGACGGATACTTGTGCCAAGGGCAGGTCCTACAGCTGATCTGCCCTCAGTCTCGCATGCTGTAGACAGACAGGGTTCACTGGGATGCAATGTCAAGGGTATAGGATGTCGGCGAGAAGGACCATCTTTCCCTTGGGCTGAACTCTGGCTGGAGGAGAGGCTGGGCCTTGGTCGGCGGGAGTTTTCACCCAGAGCCCACAGACTTTCTTGACTTCAGATTTACAAATTGAAAATCATTAATAATTCTAACCAGGCGGTGATAAATCTGAGATCTCTCTCGATGAACCCAGACAGCATTTCATAAATCAAAAAGATTACTTAGGAATTTTTTAAAATCTGACGTCAAAATGTCATGGTTACTAATGGTTTCGGTAGATCTCGTGGTGATATATCATTTATCTACGCCACATCTCAGATGTGACACAGGGGCAGAAATGGGATGTCTTTTAATATCGTGAATACATTTTGGCCCATAATAAAGGTATTAACAACTTCTCGGTGCGATTTCGTCCGGAGAGGGGGTCTGATTTAATGCCATTGTGACGGCGGCCCCGCCCTCTCGCTCCCCAAACGTCCCAAGGCCGGGTGAGGACCTGGAAAATTTTCGAGGGGCTGAGAGAGGGAGCAGCCCCCAGCCCATGGGGGACAGTCTGGGTCACTCAGATCCAGCTTCTGCCCACAGAGGGGGGACCCTAAGGCACTCCCACCCCACTATGAAAGGGTTAGGAGTCATCTAATTATAAGCAGCAATAATCATAACTCCTATTAATTGACCACTTACGCACTGACTCACACGGAATGCCTGACATACATTAATTCATAGATTCCTCTCTGCACCCCAACATCCCCCCACCTCCGTTTCACCACCTTTCTCTACGGGGCCCAAAGTCTGACATGTTTCACTCCGTCTACCCCCTAGTCTCCCCCTAGCTAGCTCTTTGAGTCACATGGGGCCTTCCTCCTGCCCCTTGAATACCTGCTAGGCACACTCCTGCCTCAGGGCCTTTGCACCTGCCTTTCCCTCTGTCTAGAACAGTCTTTCTCGGGTGTCTGCATGGCTCCTTCCTTCTCCTTCACATTTTTGCTGGAATCTGACCCCTTTGCTGAGGCCCAGTCCAATACCTTATTTAATCCTGTGACTTGTCCCCCTGTTTTCCTTTCCCTTTTGTTCCCACAGTACTCTCTAACACTGTCTGCGGTTCACTCATCTCTCCTGTTTGTTTATGTCCCATCTTCCTTGCCAGAATGTTAGCTCAGGGAAGGCAGGAACCTTTGTCTGTTCTGTTCACTGATGTGTTGAAAGCCCCCAAACTGGCCAATGGCAGGCACTTAGTAAATGAACAATTGAAATCCCATTTCACAGAGAGAAAACCAAGGCTCAGAGAGGGACATTCACCAGCCTGAGGCCACACAGCCTGTGAGAAGTAGAGCAAGGCTCCCCTAGAGGTTTGTTTTCCTGAAAGGCAGCCCCATATGGTCACCGCAGCATGGGACACCCGACCGTAGAGGCCGCCTGCTCAGGGAGTGCGAGTGATGGAGGCTAGGCCCTTCTGTGCCGGTCCTGCTCCGTCCACCCTGGGGCCAGAGAGGCGGCCTCCCTGGCCGGGACTGTGACTCCAGGATGGCTGTGCCCTGTGCCATCCCAGGTGCAGAGCAGTGCCCACCTGCCCACACCTCCTGGGGTGGCCGCGTGCGGGGTACGTGGTGGCCCCCTCAGCCCCCAAACCCAGGTTTTCCCCGGGCTCTGCCACCGTCTGGCTGTGTGACCTCGGGCGGGGTTTCTACCTCTCTCCTCCATTTCCTCATCTCACCTGAGGTTCGTCTCTACCTCTCAGGATTGGGGGTTCAAGGCAATGAGATGATGCAGGGAGAGCACCCCATGGGTAGTAAGCTGGGGAGTCTCGGAGGAAGTGGGAGTGAGGTCCTGGGTTTGTCTGACCCCTGAGCCCACTTACGCCCTCACCCACGTGTGGGGCCTACTCTGCGAGCGGCCCTGCTCCCGGAGCCACAGGCTTCCCCAGGCCCCCTGGTCCCTTGGTCTCGCTCCCCACTCCTCCCTTCTCCCCTACCTCCCACCAGGTGCCTGCAAAGCCTCTCAGTGTTTCCAGATGCCCTTGGAGGTCCTGCCTGGGCTGAGGATCCCCATGTCCCCACAGCTGTCCCCGCTTGAATCAGGCCCAGCCCCGCCTCCCTGAGACACGGACACACCTGTCGGTGTCAAGTCGCTGTTGCGCCTTGCGATGACACCAGCCAGCCTGCCATCTCTTTGGGGGAGGGGCATTGCCTCACCTGCCCAGCTTCTGGGCGGGGGGAGCTGGAGAAATATCCTTGGCCTTGAAACAAACCTGAGCTTCTACGTACCCTGGTATGACCTTGGGCAGACCACTTTGCCTCTCTGGGCCTCAGTCTCCCCTTCAGTGAAATGGGGATAGTGGGCCTCCTTTGAGGCCCTGCATGGTCTGTCCCTGCCACCTCTCCAGCCCCTTCTCCTGCCGATGACCGCTCACCCTATCCGTGCGGACCTCCCTACTGCCCAGGAGGCAGCCTTGGCTCCCTCTCCATCCCTCTTCCTTGAACGCACGCTCCACACTTCCTTCTGACGCAACGTCACCTCCTCATGACACCTTCCCTGCCTGCCCTACGGAGCCACCCTGACCCTCCGACCTCCTTCTCGAGCTTCTCAGTGCCTTTAACTTTACTGATGTTTATTTGCTTCCAGTTTGGCCCCCCGCTAGCTCGTAGGTGCTATGAGGGCAGCAGGCCTGGGGGTATCATCAGGGTCTTCCCAGGACCACCTGGGCCTGCGGCACACAGTAGGTGCTCAGCCCACAGTCAGGCCCTGGATCTTCATTCTCAACTTTGCTTCCCCTCGCACCCCTCGTCCAAGCCTCCAGGAGATGGAAATATGTCACCATCAACCGCTTCTCATCATCCCTCCTCTTCTACTTGGACCGAGCCACCTGCTCTCTCGCCCGGATTATTGCCAAAGCCCCGAAAAGCATCTCCCTGCGTCCCCCTTCACTCTTCTCTACTCAGTGGCCAGAGAGTTAGTTCCCTTTAAAGCTGAGCCAGCTCCCGGCCCCTCTGCTCACACCCTGTCACTGGGGGTCAAAGCCACAGCCCTTCATTTAGGGCCATCCCTCTCTGCCACTCTCCACCTCTCCAGCCACATTAGCCTCCTTGCCTTTGAACCTGCTGTTCCCTCTGCCCAGAACTCCTTTTCCCAGATGGCAAGAGGCAAGGCTCCTTCCTCCCTTCCTTGAGGTCTCTCTCACACTCCCTGTGAGGCCCACCTGGACTCCCGAGGGAACCCTGTACCCCCCAAACCCGCAGTTCCCTCCCCTACTTTCCACCCTGTCACCATCTGGCGTACCACGCATCTTTTATTAGTTCTGCTGACTGTCTGTCTCCCCCGCTTGAGTCTTGGCTTGGCTCGCTGCCGTATCCTCAGTGCCTGGAAGGGTGCCTGGTACATAGCAGGAGCTCAGTAAATATTTGTTTAATGAATGAAATTACGGGGCGAATAAATGAATGAGTGAACAATTCTGAAAAAGCAGGGAGGCAGGGTCTTCTGAGTTCAGGGCAGGTGAGTACGGAACCCTTGTTGGCCGCTGTTCTCCCTCCAAGCCGTCACCTGTCCCAGCTCCCACTCACGTTCTCGACAGGTGAGCCAAGAGCCGAGGCACTGGGAGCCAGGCAGTTCTGGGGTTGAGTTCTGGCTCTGCCTCTTTTTAGGATGGCCGCCTGACCCTTGTGAGCCTGTTTCTTTGCCTATAAAGTGGGGGCAATGATACCTTCACCGATGGTGATCAAACATTCTCTCTAAGCCCAGCTCTGTGCCCCCAGCTTCCCAGGTTTGCTAAAAGAATAATGTGAGGTCAGGGCAGAGCTTTGTGAAGACAACTGAATGGGAATGAAGAGGCTGAAAGATCTACAGGAGGGTCCAGGCCTGCCCCTGGCACCTCAACCTTGCAGGTAGGGGGGTGTGGGGGGGATCCCCCTGCCGCCCGCCTCTGGGGAGGCTTGAGAAGTTCAGGCTTTATCTTGGTGCCGCTGCGTCTGGGCCATGCATGTGGAAGGGCCGATCTGTGCCAGGTGGCAGAGGGGCCCCTCCACGCTCCCATCCCCCCACCCAGCCCCTCCGCCCCCCTCGGTCCCAGCCCTGGCCTCCGCAGCAGATGAGCCTGTCACATTCAGCGCTTTTATTTCACACAATTGCTCCTGCCTCCTGGAAGAGCTTCTCCTCGCAAATCAAATCCACCCCAGGTGGGGAGAGTGAAAATCAATGCCTGGTGGAAAGTTCCCCATGGAAAACTAATTGCTTCTCCTGGAAGGTTCTTTAACCACAACAGGCTCTGGCGTCCGCCCGGGCTCGGTGTGTTTCCCCAGGGCTCCAGGCTGGCTGACGGAGGGCAGAGAGGAGGATGGGGGAGCATCTCCCCGGCGGCTCACACAGGGCCCAGTGGGGGAGACCCATGCCTGCTGGAGCCCTGCCAGGTTGGGGGACAGAGTGGTTCTAGAGGGAAGCTTGGAGACACAGACCTGGTTTGAGCCCAGCTCCAACACTCCCGGCTGACTGCCCCTGGGTAAGTCACTTTGCTTTTCTGAGCCTCAGTTGCCCCTTCTGGAAGATACGGATATCAACAGCGCTCACCATGCAGGATCTTTGTGGGATTAGAGACAATGTGTGCACGGCATCTGGCAGGTGTTCGATTCTCGATGAACAAGGCTGAGGGCACCCCACCGAGCTTCACTTTCTCAGAGCAGAGGGCCGAGTCCTCTGGCTGCCTCTTCTGATGATTATTAGAGTGGTGCTGTTATTAGTGAGTGTTTACTATGTGTCTGGGGCTTACTCTCTGCTATGTGACTTAATCCTCCCAGCAGCCTTAACGTGGCTATCGTTTATGCTCCCATTTTACAGATAAGGAGACCAAGGCTTTGAAATGTAGGGAAACCTGCCCTACCCTCAGCCACACAGACAGCAATTGCCAACTCCAGAGGGGTCTGAGGGCCAATCTGGGGCTTTCCCCACGGCCCTAGGCCTCCCTGGGCACCAGCCTTCCCAGAGGGTCCCAAGGTGGCTCTCGTCACGGCCGCTGGGTCCTGCCTGGCAACTCTAACCCTCCCTGAAGTGACATCTATATACATATTGTTAATGGCCAGGACATAATGTTAAGTCAGGTTTTACTGGACTCCCTCGTCCAGCCTTCGGATTTATGGCAATAGTATTTGAGGTAAATGTTTATTGGCCCAAGTGAGAGCTCGGCATTCCTCTCCCCCGACTGCCTGCTCCCCAGGGCTGCCCGGGGGCCCTCGGTCCACCTGTCGGGAGTATGCCGGGATAAATCTCACCGAATGAAATATTTATTAATTTTGCTAACCAGTGTTGATCTCATAAATTACGCCGACTTTTTCATGAAACGGTTATTAACATCCGAGGCGCTGTGTTAATGGCTTATTGACCAAATATGGGATAATTAGGCCCGGGGAGCTCGGCCTCGCCGATCTTCCAGAGGCCAATTTGGCCAGGATTACGCCAATGACCTATTTTATATCACAGCCAGGGTTGCGGGGAGATACTGGAGCCCGGCCCTCTGAGAGCCGGGTGCTTAAGGGGGCTCCTGGCAGAAAGCCACTCTGACCTCCTGCTCTCCTCCTGGCCCAGAAGCCTCTGCAAACGTGGCCAGGGCTGTTTCTCAGCTGGGAAAGGGGCACACAGTGAGGGCGCTGGCTCATGGCCCCCAATCCTGACCCCAGCTCTGAAAGCCGGTGTAGCCAGGGGCAAATGAAGAAATGGGCCTGAGAGGGGTAGGTGGCACAGCCCATACCCCCTGTCTGCTCCTGCAGGAGTTGGAGAAGGCGGTCGGCCTTGAGAGCAGGACAATTCCCTCCAGGGAGAAAGGCGTCAGGGAGCCAGCCCTCTCCCTTGGGTGCTGGGCACTTGCGTGCTTGGCTGTTCTCCTGGGCTGGCCTGTGCAGAGCCGCTCAGGTCCATGCGTGTGGCCCGAATGTCAGCGTCTGTCCACATGCATGTGCCTGGCTGGGACTCTGCGTGCTGCCCCTAAGGGATCACGCCTTCTGGCCCAGGTGCTTATCAGGCCTTCCAGTCAACAGTGAAAACGCTCCCCCACTTGCCACTGCTTCCTTCCTTGTGACCCCCTCTACCCCCAGGGGGGGACCCAATGAGAAGAAGGGGGAAGGTGTCTCAAAACCAGATACACTCTAATACAATGTTCGGAAGGTCATTCCTCCTGGGTCTCACCCCTTCAGGGACAGGTGCTCATTCCTATTCGGGCTGGGCATTCCTTGTTAACCCTGAGCAACACAAGGAAGTGTGGAAATAGGGGATCCTGGCTCATGAGCTCCCATGAGCCCCTCAGAAAACCACCCTTGTCTCCGCCAGAGCAGATCCTGTCCACCAGGTTGGTTCTGTGTGACCCCGCCCCTTGCCTTAGCTGATTGGACCGTGGCTGGGCCTCGAATCCTGCCTGGGCCAGTCTGGTTCTTTCCTGGGAATTTGGACCAGGGGCCAGCGGCCAGGTGGGCTCCGCTGGTTGGTGCACTGAGGACGGGAACACTTTGCAATGGTGAGGAGCCATGTTGAGCTGGTGAGCTTGGAGAAGCAGAGAGAAGCTTGGACACAGGGAGAGAGCAGCAGAGGGAGAGCCCTTGAGGCCCAGAGTCAGAGAGAAAGACAGCCGGCCGGGGGGCTGCTGCCAGGATCCTGGCTTTGCTGGGCCCCGCCAGGGCATCCTGCCTTCTCTGGGAACGGGTGTCAGGGGCTTGGGTATGTGTCCCCAAAGGGGACTGCCCCTGCCCTGCCTGGAGCCATGCAGATGGTTCTGGGGGGTGCCCTGGGGTCTCTTGTCTGGAAGATGGAGGCTTCCAGGGCTGGAGAGGTCATGAGGTGTGCAGTGTTGAGGGCCCCTCAAAGGCTGTCAGAGGCGGGCGGGCGAAGCGCCCCACTCCGAACTTGTGTGTGTTGGGGTGACTGGAGGGCAGCGTCCTCCGCCCCTGGGCTGTCTCCTCCGTCAGGGGCTCGTGGAATCCGACCCTGACCCCACACGCAGCCCATGTGAGACGTCCATCACGCTGGGCTCTTAGAGTGCTGTATGCCGCGTGGGCCTGCGTTTTCTCTCTGTTGACAAAATCTTTAAACATTTTTTTTTTAAACTATGAGTCTAGCCAAGGGTTGGGGGTCTGGCTTCCATGGCAGGGTAGCAGTGAGGACAGCAGTCTCAGCGTGTTGTTAAAGGAGCACGGCTGTGGTCTGGGGGTGCCAGGGTCCTGAGGGGATCTGGGTGGTGCCCCCACAGCATTCACCTTGGACCTTTGCACCAGCAGGATTTTTCTAGAGCTTCTGTCTCTCCCTCAGAGAAGCCATGACCTCCCCTCTGCTTGTGGGAGTCCCTGTCTCCCTTCACTATTCTCTGAGACCATGGCGGTCCCGTGTCACGTTCTGTCCTGGTACCTGGCGGTGAACTTGCTGGGTGAAGGAGTGAACATATGAATGGAGGAATGAATGACTGTAGAGGGCGTCTGATCAGTCCTCTAAAGCATCAACAATGTTGTTGACTGTGATGTCTTCTGTCCCTCCCTGGCAGTCTCCCCTCCCGAAGGGCTTTGTCTCCCTCCTTCCTGACCCTCCTCCCAGGACCTGCAGGCTCCCTGCCCTGGATTTGCACAAGGTCCCACCCAAGCCCTTCACCGTGGTGGCCTGCCCCGGGCCTGGGCCTCCCCAGCGCCTCCCTGAGCTCTCCCTGCAGTCCTCCCTCAGCTCCTCCCACAGGCTGCCTTGTCCCCTGTGTCCCTGTTTCACCCCTGCATAGGCTGAGGTCTCCACGCCAGTGTCACCTCCTGATTCCTAACGAGGTGTCTGTGCCTGTCCCTTCTTTCTCCTCATGGCACTGAGCACGACTGCCAGTATCATGTCAATTAGTTATGAGTAGGGTTTTTGTCTCCCTCACTAACCTGTGAGCCCGCGAGGGCCTGGCCGTGAGCGTTGCCAACCTATCATAATGCCACACCTGCAAGGACTGCCCCCTGAATGAGTCAATGAACTTGGCCGAAGTCACCAAACCATGAGCGGGGTGCCAGGGTCTGAACCTAGAGCCCTACGAGGGAGGTGCTGACAGACCACAATCTGCCCTGCCCCAGGCTATGAAGGCCTATTCTCCTCTCAAGCCTCAGTTTTCTCCTCTGTACAATGGGCACAGTATTACTCTCCTCCCCCAGGCTGCAAGGGAAGAGACGAAACAGTCTAGGCACAGCTCAGGACAGGGCCCAGCACGTCGTAGGTCTCCACACACTCCCAGCTTTCCATGAGCCGGGCGCCAGGCTCTGGCTGGGCCTTGGGGAGCGGGGAGCCCCAGAAGGTCCCTAACAAGGGTCTAGCTCCCTTGTGTGTTGAAATGGGTTTCAGCTTCCCAGCCTCGCTCTGCACAGTGGTGAGCTGTCCCCACTTGCTGGGGACGGGCCTGTTTGTGAGCCCACTGTAGGGGGAGCTGTGGGTCGTGTTCTCACTCTTCAAAATGCCCCGGCCTGGGTGATACACATGGCACCCCAGCTCCGAGGGACGAGCATCCATCAGGTTTCCTAGAGAATTTTATGTTCTCTGGTGCTTTTCTGGGTTTTCCAAATTTTCTAAAAGGAGCAAGAGACGCTGTTAAGAAAAATAACAGTATGATAGAAACAAACATCTTCCCCCTTCCAGATCTGCTCAGGGACCCAGCTACTGTGCAGTGTGAAGCCTGGCACCCCAAGTCCTCCCAGATCTGCCCCTGTTGGGGAGGCTTTTAGCTGCCAACACCCCCTCGTGCCCATGCATGTGTGTGCACCTGCGTGCGTGAGCGCTTGCACGTGCACGCACACACACACACACACACACACACCCCTCTCCGGATCCTTCTGTCCCCAGTCCCTGCTCCATGTCCCAGACTCTGGCCCTGGAGGCCTCTGCTTCTCCTCAGGTGACATTTAGCGAGCCCGGAGAGGAGGCAGTGCCCCGCCCCTGCCTTTGCCAGAGATGGGAATGAGAATTTTAATGAGGGTTTATTTTTAATAAAGGTTAATAAAGTTTAATTAAATTAAATTAATAAAGTCCAATATTTGCCGAGCCTCGTGTCAGGCCTGGGTGTGCTGGGAGACCCGGGGATTAAGCTCTGTGTTTGTGCTCCCTCCCTGGGGGCGGGGGAGGCAGGTGAGGGAGGAGGGGCACTGGAGCCAGCTGGGGGGATAGGCTGGCTGTGGGGGCCTCCTGACAGGGATGTGGCACCCTGTTTATCTCCATGGTGGGATCTCTGCCTCCCCCACTGGTGGGGGGGTTGCTGGGGAGAGAGGGATGGCCCAGGCCTGAGGAAGCTGCCCCCCACAGAATCCAGGCTCCTTCCAAAGCCCCCCTTCACCTCTCAGATGGTGGCTCAGCTCCTTATTCCAGCATTCAAAGCCTTCAAAGTCTTCTATGTGAGGGGCCCTGCAAAGCTACTCATAAAACATTTTATTTAACAACCCCCCCCAACAGCAGCCTAAGGGAATTGAGGACTGCGGTGCCCATTTTATATAGAGGGAAACTGAGGCCTGGGAAGGGGAGGGCCTCTCATTACCTTCAACAAGCACCCAGTGATTGAGCAGAAACGGGCTGGTTCTTCCTCTCTGTGCCGTGGTTACCCGAGCCAAGCCCTCAGCCTGGACTGTCCTTTCCTGCCATCTGGACACTCCCTCTTCTCGGGGCTGTGTGCATACCTCGGGGTCTCCCAGACCCCCCAGGAGCTGTAGGAGAGGCTCTGGCTTTACAAACACTATCTCGTTCAATCCTCAACCCCCCAGGAGAAAGGCCTATTGTTATTTGCATTTTGGAGATGTGGAAACTGAGGGAGGCCTAGAGGCCCAGAGACGAGGGGGGGTGCTGAGAAGGATGTGAAATTCTCCTGCCGCTGCGGCTCATTGCCCGGGGGCATATGCCCCACACTAGGACTGGGGCTCTGCCCCTCATTTTGACCAGTCTTGCCTTTGAGTCAGGGGTTGGGGTGGACCCTGGGGGTGCCCAGGCAGGAAGCTGAGTGATGGTGAGAATCAAGGTAAATACTTGGTCAAGAATCAGGGGACAAGGAGGGCAGCTGCTGTCTCGGTTCTGAGGAGGGGAACACATGCCTCATTTACTGGCTCTGTCCTGGGAGAGACCTTTCTCATCCTGGGGGCTGGGGATGGAGGGGCACCCCTGAGGGCCAGGGTGGCTGTAGCCTGGGGCAGGGGACAGCAGAGTCCTTGTACCCCGCCCCGACAAGCCATGTGTTATGACAGGAGGTCACAGGGTCTCTCTTCCCGCATCCTCACAAAAGCCCTTGGAAGGAGGGACCATTATTCCCATTCTACAGATGAGAAAGCTGAGGGTCAGAGCAGTGCAGGCACCAGCCCAAGAACCCAGAATGATCCTTCCTTTCCAACCCTCTGCCTCCAGCTCAGGCTCGGGGAGGGCCTCTGCCAGGGTTTTCGGACCGGCTTCTGCTGCAGGAGGGCAAGGGGCAAAGGGCACAGAATCCAGGGCCCGCTGGCGCCTGTCCCAGCGTCAGACCCCCTGCTGGCGCCTGTCCCAGCGTCAGACCCCCTGCGTGGTGCCTCTGGCGCCGGCTCCAGCGGGCGGCCCTGCCTGACAGACCGCATGAAGGATGGTGAAGTGTTATTAACAAAGGCATTGATTTTCCTATCTCTGCTTTATGCATTTTATTAGCCAAACACTTTACCGTGTAACCACTCAGCGCCATGCTGGCTGGCGATGAATCTGAAACGCCGGGGCACGTAAAACGGAATTGACCGCATTGCTTATGCGCCAACAACAAACATAACAGGCAAAAGTGTAATAAAATGAATAGCACCCGGCAATGGCCATAAAAAAATATTACCCAGGGGACTGGGGAATTTCCTGGGCTGTGAAGTAGCTGCACGAGGGGGTCCAAGCGCTGGAAGGATGGCAGTTTCCATCTCCCCGGATTTGCCCGGGGCGGAGCCTCCTCTAGGCTGGCTTGCTGGCTTTGGCCACATTGGACTGAGTTGTCCACCGCTGGCTGAGTTCCTTTCCATCTGGGGTGGGAGAGACATGAATGGGGCGGTTGGAAGCAGGCCGCTGGGGGCAGAGAGATTGGACTACAGTCCATGAGTTCAGGCTGTGTGACCTTCGGATGGCTCTGACCCTCTCTGTGCCTGCCTCCTTGTGAGGATTGGTGAGAGCAGGCCCTTCCCTAGCTTCAAGTCCCAGGTGCTTGTAAACAGTAGCTGGGGTTGTTAGGCTCATGATTAGAGAAGAAAGGCCTTTCTGTGTGACTTTCTGAGTGTTCAGCCACCTGGTTTGAAGGCAGGGGGATGGCTGAGGTGACCTCTTCTTCTGATGGTCTGCGCCTGGTCTGCAGGGCCCCCCATCCTCCAGGTCTCACTCGTGCTCCCCTAAATCCTTACTAATGACCGTGCTTAATGAACAGCAACGGCTCGAGAGCAATAGGAAAAGATGCTCCCGGAATCTATATATGGATTCCTGTGTCTCCCTGGCCCTAAATTGTGTGACAGCTGCTGGGGGGTGCGGGTGGCCGTGTTTGGGAAGGAAGGGTGGCTGGGGTGGGGCTCTCGTGGGGACCTCCCATGGGCAAAGACTCAGGGTTCACTGTGATGGTTGCTGGGCCCCACACAGAGCAGGGAGAGTGTCACCAGCTGGCCTAGCACCCCAGAGCCCGGGGGCAGTCTCCCCCTGGGGACCAGGCACAGGCCCTGTCCCTCTTGCTGGCCTTGGGGGGTGGGCGGGGGCGAGACAGCCCATCCTGGGGCATCGGAGGCGCTGAATGGAGGGAACACTGGTCCCACAGATGCCTCCTGTTGCTGGCCCAGCTCCGTGGGGCAATCCATACCCCATCACCTCATTTCTTTGACATAATCTGTTGGCGAATTACAGAGGCCCGATTCGTGGGTGAGGGGACAGATTTAGAGAGGGGTTCAGGTTCAGGTCCTGCCTTCCTCTCTAGACTTCAGAGGTCATCAGTGGGTGTGGGCTGAAAGGAATGTTCTGGGCTCCACCTCCCAGTGGTTGTTCATTCCAGCGGTCTAGGCATTTTCATTTTGATAAGTTCTCTGGGAGATCCTGACCCAGGAGATTCAGACAAGAGTTAAAGAACCACTGTCTTAGGGGCTCCCGGGTCAATAGTCCCGTGCCCCACTCTTTTCAGAAGGTGTAGGGAGTGGCGGGAGGCACCCCAACTCCTGGTGCTGCTCTGGCCCTGGACTGATGCCTAGCTCCTTGCATAGACACCTGTCAGATGCCTTTGCCCTCTTCTAGGCCCTGATGATACCCCAAGGAGTTAGGGTCCACTAGTCCCAAATTGGGGGAGGAGAGGGCATAGCAGTTCCAGGTTGGGACTGGAGGAGGCCTGATTTCACAGCCCCCCTCTGTGTCTCCATTACTTACTTGGCCTCTCAGCCTCGTTGCTTTGTCTGCAAAGTGGGCAGAATGGTACCTGCTTCAAAGGGCTATTCCAGCTGAGGGCAGCATGAGAACCCGGAACCCAGGGCTCTTGTCAAGCCTATCACTTCCCGCCCAAAGGTGAGGCCCAGGTTTTGAGATAATTCTGGAAGGATCCTGGAGAGTGTCTGCACTGGGCTTGAACTCAGATCTTGCTGATACCAGATTCCTTGTTCTCAAATCCAAGTGCCTCTAACTTGATACCCAGAAATGGACAAGGCAGGCCTGGGCTCTGACCTCTTGGGGCTCCCAGTCTGGTGAGGGAGGAAGGCTTCACGATTAAACAGGCCATCTCAAAATAGTGGTTAGCTGTGATGGGGGTGGCTAGAGGCTGTGGGAGCCCAGGAGGGATGTCTGGCTAAATCTTGGGGGGTAGGGATGGTCAGAGAAGGCTTCCTGGAGGAAGAGGCATTGTAGGTAAGACGTGAAGAGTGAGATGGGCTTTCCCAGGCAAGAAAGTTTGAGAAGAAGATTAAGGCTGAGGGCACAGGGGTGTGAAGGCCTGGAGGTGAGGGTTTGGGGAACACTCTATCCCTAGGTTGTAGTATGTAAATGGGGGCTGCTAAGATGAGGCGGGAGGGGACCACAGGGGGCCACTCCAGCTGGAGCCACTTTCTGTGGCTTGGACTTTCTCTGAACCCCATGACCCACCCAGGGGAGACTCTAATAGCTTTGCCTGTGTCTTTTTTCTTATTTTGTGATTAATTTCTTTTCTTCAAGGTGATTTCAACTTCCCGAAAGCACCCTCCCCCTTGCCTCCCTGAGCCTACAGTGAATGCACAGACCCACTTTTGTCAACTGGAGGAAGAAAACAGCTTGGTTATTACACAGTAACTACTGTGGAATTACCTGATTGTTTATATTTTTCTTGCTACGTAATTGTGTTTGGCCTTAGCATGTAAATTGGGCCATAATTACTGTATAATTTATAGTTTTTATATCTTATAACAAGTTAGTGTCTAAATCACACACCCCCATGTAAATACTTTAAAATTATTCAGTAATTACTTATTTACATTATAATTAAAAATAAGTAATTAGCATACATTTACAAAGGATTTACATACTTATTTCTGAATATCAGCTCTTGGCAGTGCTAGTGAAATCTTTTGCTGATAATAAAATGGAGGCACAGGAAGGAAAAGCTTTCCCAAGTTGGGAAAGGGGATATGCTTTCGGGGTCCCCTGGCTTCTCAGAGCCCGGCTCTGAGGTGAGGGGAATTTGGGGATTGGGGCCTAAAACATCTTTCTGAAGAAATGAGGACTTGGAGGGAGGAGAATTCGACCTACTTTTCCCTGAGAATAAAAGTAGGGTTCGTGTGCAGCACGAGGTCAAGGTGGACAAGTAAACATACTTCCTGATGCGGCGAGGAAAATGCCAGAAAGGGGCTAACACCTGGAAGACCTCCCCACTCCCCGTCTTGACCTTGACCCTCTTCCAGAAATGACTCCATCATGGCGCCGAGAGCAATTGCTGCTGGGTCCCAACTTGCCACACCTTGTCTCAGTCCCCACAGCAAGACATCTCAGTCACTCCCCTTTAGTAGGTGGAGAAATGGAGACTCAAACCAGTGGGTGAACTCACCCCGGCCTCTAGAGCCATGGAGCCCAAAGTGGTGGAGACAGAAGGCCACGGGGGATGGCTGGCGCTGATGGCGAGTTGGTCACCTCCACCCTTCTGTTCCCAGACCCAGGTATCCTGCCTGTTGGAGACACTGCCCCAGACAGCGGCTGTGGGTTGAACGTGTACACGGCATCCTGAGGGACGTGCTCCAGCCCCGCAGGTGGCTTGCCCAAGATGGCAGCTCAGTGAGGCCTACCTGTTTGTAGGGGAACCAGGTTCTGCCTCATTCCTGGAAACACCTTGTTGGCTGCCTCTCTATCCCATCACTCTGTGATGCTCACAGAGCTTCTGGAAGGCATGGTGTCTGGCAGGACCCATGGGTCCCACGGTCAAGGGTCCACAGAGCACCTCCATCGCCATAAAGCAGGCCCCTCGGTCTGAGGCTATGGTATTGAGAATCCCATGACAACAGATCGAGATGCTCTGTGAGGCTTCAGATGAAGGTGCTGGTTGTGGCCTCGTGGGCAGAAATGTCAAAGTCGCTCCTGAGACCCGGGTCAGCCCAGTCAGGACTTGTTGACCTTAGCAGGATGGTCTGATGCAGTCAGTTGGCCACGCTGGGGGTTGGTGCTGTGTCGGGCGCTCTGTGTCCGTCTTTGTCGCTGGCAGACCTGACATTGAGCAGCGGCAGTAGCTAGGTCAGCCTTGGGAGAGGGGCCCATGCTTTGGGGTCCATGTCAAGCCCCCCATCCCTGCCACTGTGGCTACTCCATTCATGAATCCATTGCACAGGTTCGGGGGACGGAGGCTGGAGACTGCCTGACATCTGCCGGCCAGGTCATCCTGTCCGTGTCATTGTCCGGTGTCTCTCCCGCAGCGAGTGTCCTCTGGTGGCCTGTACGTGGGATTCCCACACCTGGGGCCCGTTCCCATAGGTCCATCCACATGCCTCTTCCCCAGGCCAGTGAATTAAATAGGAATTTGACACTGACCATGGCCTTTCATCTTTTAGGTCTTTGAAGTGGCACTGATCTTTTTGCCTTTTCCCCAGGATAGGATTATATTTNTTTGGGTGCGGGGGGGGGGGGGGGGGGGGGAGGTGGAGCTGCAGGGGTTTCTGCTTGCTCTTTTCTACTCTTCTCGCTCCTACGGTGCAGATCAAGGGGCCAGGGTGAGGCTTCTGCCAGCTGCCAGATATGGCCTTTCCAGTGACACGTTTGAGGACTGGTACATTGACCCTGGAGTGAGCTGTGAGCCCTGGGCCCCTCTGTGAGGCGGCCTGGGCCAGGATCCTATTTCTGACCAACCCCCGACGTGTCCCTACTTTAGCAGGGAGACCGTGCTGGCTCTTGAGGGTCGTGGTACAAGTGTCACCATGGGTTCTATGTCCACCAGCCCTGAGAAACCCCTTTTCCAGTTACTTTACCGTCACCTGAGGACCTGGCTCTAGGTCCTTCGGGGGAAGCCGTGGAGATCAGTGCTCCAAACCCAGGCTGTGGCTTTGCACGATCCTTCCTCCTGGGGGCCAGCCTCTCCTTCAGGCTCTGGAAACTGGTCCGAGGATTACGCTTTCCCATTCTTTCTTAATCTTTGTGAGTATTTAGAGTAAGGAGCACCTTGTTGGCTCTTCTATCCCGACCCTGGGGACGCCGGGGCCTGCTGGCCGCCACAGTGACCTTGCTGCCCACTGGGGTAACTGAATCCACTTTGCCTCTGGAGGCCAAGCCCTGCCACCTGCTTCCTGTTAAAGAATCCCCACTAAGGAGCCCAGTTCTGTGACATCACCTCCAACCAACCAGCCTAGGTTTGACCTTGACGCCCTCCTCAAGTCAGCCGTGGGAGTTCTGGCATCTTTGTTTAACGACAG
Source organism: Ailuropoda melanoleuca (assembly GCF_002007445.2). Classification (NCBI taxonomy): domain Eukaryota; kingdom Metazoa; phylum Chordata; class Mammalia; order Carnivora; family Ursidae; genus Ailuropoda; species Ailuropoda melanoleuca. The sequence continues at coordinate 51,520,248 of NC_048224.1, forward strand.
CCATTGCTTTGTTCAAGCTCCCAAGAACCATTCCAACAGGTCTTGGGGCCCTTGCCGGGATAGCAAACCCTCAGTCGTGGGAGAGTGTCTCATGTAGACAAACGTTCCCTTGGCCGCTTTCTACTCCACCTGCTTTGACCTAGCACGAGACCGTGTTCCTGGCTCCTGCCTGCACATATTAGCCAGGACCCGAAGCTCCTTTGGTGTCCAGTCCCTCCCTGCCCTTAGTAGGTCCTCACTTGCCCAGGTGAATCTCAATTCAATCTGATGCTGGCTCTCGGTCTGGTGGCCAGGAGGGCAGGTGGGAGCAGATCACGAGCAGAGCCAGCACGGCTTCTAGGACATGGGCCCCATTGAGGCTTCTGCAGAGTTTTCAAGCAAGGGTGGGTGGGTGTGTTATCCCTTAACGAAGGATGTTGCCCTCTTCTGCAGACCTAGAGAGTTCAAAGGAATCAGAGGTTCAAGATTCTCAGAGGCGTTTACCCAGATACCCCCATTCCAAGTTGCTGGGTCGCACTCCTTCCCTATGAGGACCTGCCTTTGGTGTAGGGTGATTGGACCTTGAAGTCCGACTGCTCTTGATTGGGTCCTGAGCCTTGTCTTCTGCTCCATTTGCCCTCCAGCTACAGGAGACAGGGTTTCTTTGAACACTGCCAATGAGATATTCTATCTTTCACCTCCACTTTGAATTGGTGGCCCATTGCTTTGCGCTTGTCTCTCTCTTTAGATCCCTTGGGCATTTAGCAATAACCGCCCAGTTCTACCATCCTTATGATTCTGATTTCCCCCAAAGTCACAAAGAGCAGAGTCATGCGAGCCAGGATGTCCACTTTCCCCTGTATCCTGTCCTAGCTCAGGACTGGAGACAGTGAAGACCACACACTACAGTGTGCCAGGGACTGTCAGTTCTCTGTTTACCAACAGTGATGGTGTCCTTGTCACCAGACAGCTGGCAAGTGATATGACTCATGAGTCCCATGCTGGAGGTCTGCCTCCTAGCACTTCTCAGTTATGTCTTAGGTTGGGTTCCATAGAAGCCAAACTGAGCCAGGGATTCAAGGCAGAGGGCTCCTGGAGGGAGAGCTCTCGGGAGAAAGGGAGTGGGGGAAGCAGGATGGACAGGTGAAGGGCAGAGCTGGGATGTGGCCTCAGCTGGAGTCTAGCCTCTTCCTGCCTCCACAGCAGGTCCTAAGTGTGAACTATGCCATAGAGGTGTCCCCCCTTGAGGCAAGGGGGCCTGGTCTTTTGAGCTTCCATGTCCTGTGGTCACTCCCTGGGGTGAGGGAATATCAGCTTCTGGCTGAGGACAGTTCTCAGGGACAGCTGTGAGCTGTGAGCAGTGGCTAATTTGTTCATGGCAGCGGGAGAATAGGTATCATGCCAGTGAAGGGGACATGGGCAGGGTTACTGCATTCCCCCACCCCCTTCTGGGGCCCAGGGCGAGGGGTCCTCTCTCCCTGCTCTTTTCCCTTATTTTCTCTCTCAACTGAGAAAGAGACAGTCCAGACCCTGAAACCCTAGGTATGGCAATATGCTTCTTGGTTGATAAACATGTGGACTGGGAGATGTCTGTGGGTTTTTGTTAAATCAGCAACCATCTGGGGCCTCTTGAAGACCCTATGTAAAAGTTACATCTCCTGCCCCTTGGTCTAGAGGTGGAAACTGCCAATCATTTAGTTCACCCCGTAAAGACCCAGGAGGGATTCCTTTCAACTGTAGGACATGTTGGGGGAGACAATGTGAGTTCTGGGGGCAACACAACAGATTGGAAGAGAACCCCAATTCTGGGACTCCTGGAGTTCAATTTCCGACTCTGCCACTTACCCAAAATGTGTGACCTTGGGTAAGTCACTTCACCTTTCAGAGTTTCCTCACAGTAAAATGGAGGACAAAGAAGACAATGCCTGCCTCCTAGTGTTGTAGGGAGAATTAGATTCATTCATGGCTTCAAAGTGCTCAGAAAGTTTCCTGCTACTTCCTCAGTGCTCAGTATATTAGCCATTTCCATTCTGGGTCCAAGATCTTCACCCTGCCCCACCAACAGGCAGGACCCAAGACATGTGGATAAGAAGGGACCAAGATCCCAGCCTCTGCTCCCCAGGAATCTCAGGTGGGGAGACATCTCAGAGAGATCCGACCGAGGCTCAGAGGCAGAGCAGGGCAACCAGGCCCCTAAAATACAGTTGCTCAGAGGAAAGGGAGGTCACAGCCTCTAACTCCAGCTCAGCACAGGGGCCTCACCCAAGTCGTGGGACTAAGGTTTTGGGGGAGAGCTGGTACAGACACAGTTCGTGGCTGTGCTAGGAGCTTCTCTGGTCCCAGCCAACACGACATGGTGTTATGCTTTGCAGGACAGTGGATAAGCCTGAGAGTGAGAAGGAAAAAAGCCTCTCACCTGGGTGCCTACTTGGCCTGGCAGAGCCCGGAAGCAGCCCCAAGAGCAAGAAGGAGTAAGGGCAGGCATGGTTCCTAAGCTGCACAGTTCCCGTCTCCAACAGCGACACTGTGTGGCCAGGGGTGAAATAGCAGTTGGTATTCTTTAGGCAGATTGGAGTATATATGGAAGGATTCTTAGGGGGTGTGTGTGTGTGTGTGTGTGTGTGTGTGTGTGTGTGTGTGTGTATGTGTGTATCAGAAAATCCTTCAAGAGGAAGAGACTGAATGTAGTACTAATAGGGCATGTGGAAATTCAAATTATTAATGGGGTGAATAGAGGGATTTGACTGTATTTTGCAACCTGAGTTAGTAAACCATACCGTACTGATCCCCTGTGCGTCTCCGTGTGAGTTGGGGTAATTGGTAGGCGGGTGTGATTGTGCACGTGTCTGTTCTGAACAGCGATGTGTTTCTGAATCGAGAGTGAACTGCCGAGTGAGAGAGCTGAATGGGGCCTTGAGGTTGATCTAACTGAACTTCTGCTATTGTCTGTGGGCTGCGTTTCAGAAGGGATGAGCAACGTGTCCACGGTCGCATATCAGTTATCAGTAGAGATGTACTGACATCTGGGGGCACCCTGACTCCCAGTTTGGGGCATTTTGTTTTATCACTATTGTAAAAACTTTTTGGAAGTATTCCAGAGAGATTACAGAAAGTTCTCTCATCCTGTCCTAATGTGAACACCTTACATGACCACGGTACATTATAAACTAAGAGACTGACATCATGTGGTGCCATGAACTAAACTCCAGATGTGGGGTTTCTGTAGTTCTTCTTGAATGTTCCGTTCCTGGGTCAGGATCCAGTCTGAGACGCCGCATTGCCCTTAGTCATTATGCCTCCTTAGTTTCTTCCAATCTGTGAGAATCTCAGTCTTTTCTTACCTTTTATGGTTTTGATGCTTTTGAAGATTTCCTCATTTTTATTATGTCACCTCCAACTCCAGTCATAGAAAAACACGAACACACTATCATTTCCATGAATGAATTCAGGTTTATAGATATAAACATGTCTCTGCATATTATTCATTTAAGTGTATGGGGTGTGCGTGTGTGTGTGTGTGTGTGTATGGCATATGTATTTGGACATGAGAATGTTCATCATAAATATTTGTTATTTTTTATACTTCAGAAAAAACTGCCCCAGAATCCTGCCTCACTGGCAGCCCAGATTCTGAAGCAAGTTCAAGAGAAGGGGCAGGCAGGGGTTTCTGGAATGAGCTGGGGTTTGTGCCATGGTGGGTGATGCTGGGACTCAAGATGGGGACACGGGGACCCCTGGGGTGGCAGGGGAGGCCCCAGGGTTGGGAGATGGACATAGGAGGGAGCCTGCCTCCTGACCTCCGCTCAAGTTTTTCATGCCTGCAGTTAGAGCTCTGGCATGCCCTGTGACCCCTTCCCCCAGCAGGGGAGAGGGCAGCCCAGGGGAGCAAACATGGCTATGCGTGTACATGGACATTGTCATGCATGTCAATGAGTGTGAGTGTGTGTGCCTTCACACATGTCCACACGTGTGAATGAGTGGCTCTAACCCTCACTGGCTGGGTGACCTTGGGCACATCACTTAACCTTTTTTGTGCTGGGCTGCCCCTGGTTTACAAATGCAGGGTAGCACGATATGCAGGGCTCGCCAATATCCATGTGATTCTCTGCATTTCCTGGGCTCCCTTGCAGCCATGTGACTAGTGCTGACCTATGACAGGGAGCAGGGTGGCACTCCAGGACAGGGTGGTCACTTCATGGGTCGGAGACTGCTAAGAACTTGTGTATATTCATCATTTCCCTTTCCTGCCTTGGTGACCTCGAGGCCACCTGTTCCACATGGCACAGCCACGAGACAGAGGAAGGTCAGCGGCTGTTATTGGGCTTTATGCGAGCAAGAAAAACACATTTAATGTGATGACCACTGAGATTAGGGGGCTGGTTTGATTTCTTGTCCAATCCTGACTAATCCTAATCATCCTTGTCTTGTGAAGTCCTCATGACCAGCTCACACTTAGCACGAGTTAATTCATTCATGAGGATGATAATGCAGCCTGCTTCTTGGGACTTCGTGAAGATTCCATGAGCTGGGGTGTGAGTGATACCTCGTGGTGCTCACAAAGGGCTCCAGAAATAATTATCATTCTTATTATTCCTTAATGAGACAGAACTTCTGGTGAGTTTCATTTCCAGACCTCACTTGGAAGGGTGACCCTACTCGAGCAAACAATGTTTACTGAGCCAACTGCATGCTCCAAGGGCTGGTGGGGGGAGCACCAGTGGAGCCTGATGAGGGCCACGGGGGAAGGGCCCTGCAGGACTGGACACGGAGGCTCCCAGCCTCTGCTCCCGACCACAGGCTGGGCCAGGGAAACAAGGGGTCTGTCTCCCAGAGTGTAGCGCCTGTGGGCTGGGGTTCTGTTGGGGGTGCTCAGATGGGCCTGGTCTTGGATGACATGTTGCTGTCAGCTGACATCCTGTCGTCGCACGTACAGAGGGCCTTCTATGCACCAAGGCCCGAGCCAACACCTTTATGAGCAGAAACTTAGCGGTCAGTGTCCCAGGGGCAGGCTTCTTCATTCTCTGTGCTAAGGACAAGGACGAGGCTCTGAGATAGGAGGGGGCTTGCCTGAGGGAGCAGAGCCAGCGCCACCTGCTTTCATCCACCGCAGGTTGTCCTGCGGCTGCCCAGACAGCCCAGATCATGCCCAGGACGGGCACTGTCCGCCTGCCCCATCTGCTGGATAGTCCCCTCAGGAGGGTGACGAGGACGGTAACAGGCACGGCCGAGTTGAAGAAGCAAATTTCAGAAAAGCATGGGTAGTGCAAGAGTCTCTTTATAAGAAACGAAACCAGAAACACCTGGCTATTCGCTCAGATCCATGCGTAGGTGAAGGAACAGAGAAGAACCAGGAAGGAGATGCTCCAGGCTGGTTAAGTGTGAACTCCAGGGAGTGACAAGGTAGAGGGCTGACGTGGTCTAGGGGGACTTTAACTCGGATGTTTACATTAAAAACATTTTTTTTTTGTTTTAAAGATTGTATTTATTCATTTGAGAGAGAGCAAGTGCGCGTACAAGTGAGGGGGAAGGGGCAGAGGGAAAAGCAGACTCCCTGCTGAGCGGAGAGCCTGACACGGGGCTGGATCCCAGGACCCTGAGATCGCGACCTGAGCTGAAGGCAGACACTTAACTGGCTGAGCCACCCAGGCACCCCTAAAAAAAAAATTTTCTTTTTTATGATGTAGGCTCCACGCCCAGTGTGGAGCCCAATGTGGGGCTCGAACCCAAGACCCTAGATGGAGACCTGGGCTGAGATCAAGAGTCGACACTTGACAGACTGAGCCACCCAGGAGCCCTATGTTTACATTTTTTTTTTGCAGTGAAAATGTGTTCATATAAAAAAAATAAAAGAATGTTCATATATTGCCTGTGTAATTAAGAATTCATTTACAATTTAAAACAGCTAAGAGTAAGTAGGCAACCCTTGTGGCGTGTCACAGTTTAGGACTGCCCTTCTGCCATGTTCACTCAGGCTCATCCTCTGCACTCTGTCAGATGATCTGTGTCTTAACGTTGCATATTTTCTTGCCTGAGGCTTTTGCCCACTACGGTCCCTCTGTCTGGAACGTGCCCTCCCCTCCCCCTCCATTATCACCTGACTCCTTTTTGGCCTTAAGGTCTCAAGACAGGCATCAGCAGCTCTGGGATCCTTTCCCTGACCCTCAGTTTTGATTGGGGTCCCCTCATCTAGGCTCCTGAATTTCCCCCATTGTAGCTTTGATCGGTCTATACAAGCCCCACTCATTTGCTTGTCTGCCTTCATCGCTGGGTCGTAAAGCCTGGGAGGTAGGAGCTGGGCGGGTCTTGGTTGCTGCTTGATTCCCCCCCCCCCCAACCTGACACTCAGCAGGGGGCTCCATGAGTGTTTACTGAACGAATGAATGGTTGAGTCATGAACATGTCAAAGGTGGTTCAAACAACACAGATGTGAGTGGCATGATCACCTCCCTCTTTCTAGCCATCATATCTTTATTGATACAGTTTGAGGTGGCACTAGCTTACTGGTGGCAAAATCTTGCTTGGGTCTCTGAAGGCTGGTTTCCGTTTCGTTAAAATCCGCATCTTTCCTGTCATACGCTCCTTGGAGGACCCAGGGACCTGTCTTTCCTCCCTGTTGAAGTCTCTCTTGTTATGCTCAGTCCATTGTTGGCTTTCTCTCCTGGCTTTTCAACCGCAGAAAAGCTCGTCTGTCTGTCCCCGCAGGCTCTTCGAGGAGGCACTGGCGGCAATACGGAGCTTGTGTCAGTTGGGGGTAGGGAGTGAATACTGGGGAAAAGAGAGTGGGAGAGCTCACCAGAACATGGGCCTCCTCCAGTGGGAGGTCCAGGTGGATTCATGGCCTTGAGAGTGACCATGACCGCTGGCAAGAGGCCCTTCTGGTTCCATGTCCAGCCGCCATGGCCTAGGAGGAAGGACGTGGCCAGGGGCTGGGGCCAGATGCGTGGCACAACCATGTCTCCTGTAGCCCGATCTCTGATGGGTATTGCAAACTCAGGGATGCCACAAACCCACCCCTGCCCCTCCCCCACTCCGTCCGGACCCTGCCTCCCAGACCCCCCTCCTCCAGCCTTCCCAGGGAGCCAGGGAGCTGGGGACAGGAAATCACACACCAAGGCCCTATCTGATCCCCATAAGTTTGCGCAAGCTTATGTAAATCACGCAAAAACTGACAAGTTTTCCTATTAAAAGATAATTGTAATCAGGGTGCCGGCCGAGCGGCGTGGGGATGATTGGAGATGGACGGACAGCACGGAAAGATGGATTGTTTTAATTTGCACCAATTAAATTGAAGTTCATGGGATCATCTTCTTCAATCTTCATGAATACTTTATTTTCTGGCTGCTACGGAGCTATTAAAAAGAATGATTGAGGCACGCGGCAGGCCGGGTATATTTTATGAAATATCACCTTTAAAGAATTTGAGTACGCCATTTTCATAATGAGTTTTCTAGTACCTAATCCTCTTCTCTATTACTACATTTAAGGAGTGGATTGATCTGGGAAGTGCCGAGGGTGCAGGTAATGATACATTTTGCCAGGCGCAGGCGGTGATAATGGATCACGTTTTGGCAAGGAGAATAATAGATGGGCACTGGGAGAGGTGTGTGCGGGAGTTTGGTGGTGGTGGTCCCGCTTGGCTGGGGGGCCTGTGCTGAGTCAATCTCCCATTCCTTCTTGGTGACTGTCCGGCCTCCAGTCCTCTGGGATCAGAAAGGCCTGGAGCTCAGAGGAGGGGGTGGAGCGAGGTGGGGGGTGGGGGCGGTGAGCTGGGGTGGGAGGGCTCCATCGGGGTTCTACGGTGGGCTAGAGGGGTCTGCAGTCCTGGCTGCTGGGAGAGGCTGCCGGTGACGGCATCATCCTGAATGGTTTCTGATGCTCTCGTATTTAGCCAAGGGTTTGGGTTTGGGGGAGACGTGGAGAAAGAGGAGCTCCAGAGCCTACGAGGCAATTAATGGGGTCCAGGCAGCAGGACGGGGTTTGCAACAGACCTAGCTGTGGGCCTGACCATGGCAACCCTGATCTTGACCTTGAACTTCTTCTCTAGGCCTCGTCTCTCAGCACAGTGGGTCTAGGGAGGGTCTTCGGGTCTAGAGAGGAAAGGTGAATGAGGAAGTAGGTGGTGGGTTAACCCTCAAAGAGAGCTAGGCAAGTGTGGGCTGAGGGGTCCCTGGCAGGATGGAGTCCCGGGTCCTTTAGTGTGGGGTTATGATACCCGGGAGAGGCAAGGACTGAGGGGTGATATGGCAGGTCAGGTCGGAGGAGCCAAACCCTAGTCATAGGCCTTAGCTCCCTGGTCTCAGCAGATATCTGAGGGTGTTGGCCTGGCCCCGATTGGCCTGGGGCCCCAGAGGCACAGCCCTAGTGGCTTCCCAAGGTCCCTGACATTGGCGCAGGGAAGGGCGGGCCCCAGGCATCCAGCAGGGCCAGCTCGGGGGAGTAAGCAGAGAGAGGCGCCCCGCCCCACCCCAGGCTGGGTCTCTGCTCCGCCACTTGGCTGGGCTCTCCTCCCCAAGCTTCAGCAGCAGCAGCCGTCATAATTAACCCTGCTAATTAATCAGGGCAGGACGGATTAATTGAGATCACAGGAGACCAGGAGAGCAGGTGCAGCTTCGGGGCTGACGGGATAACGAGCTCTCTGGACGCCCAGGGGGCCTGGCCCTGCCCGGGGGAGCCCTGGGCTGGCTCAGTGGAGAACTGTGCCAGGTGGAGGCCCGAGGGACCCAGCCCTGCTGGGTGCCCTGGGCCTGCCTGGGCAGGCTTTGACAGGCCAAGGCTGCAAGGCTGGCTGGGTGGACACATGAGTTCCACCCTCAGCCCGGGAGCAAGGAGGCCCCAGGCTTCAGGGGAAGCTGGAACCACGTGGGGCCCAGGTGCAATCCTCTCCCCCACCAGAGAGCAAGTCTCCTGCTGCCCCAGAGGCCGGGGGGAAAGGGGCCCAGATTTGAGCTGAGCCCCCCAGAGAGAGGAACTCCCTAAACTCTGGGAGGGATTGCTCAGCGGGGTTTCCAGCATGGGAGTGACAGGTCATTTTAGGTTTTACTAAGATCTCTAGCTGCTTCCCGGTGGAACAGAATTTGGAAGGAACCCAGGCAGGGGCCCCCTGAGGAGGCTGCAGCCATGGTCCAGATGCGTGCGGGTGGTGGCTTAGGCTGGGGGTGGCAGTGAAGGGGCGGAGGGCTCCCGGGTGGGCAGCTACAGAACCTGCTGATGGCACAGGGGTGGTAGAGTGAGGGCCAGAGGTCGAGGGCAATTCCTCTCTTGCCAGGACGTTCTGCTGCTGGGTTGGGGAGCCTGGAGCAGGTTAGGAGGGGAAGAAATGTGCGACACGGTCCAGGTTACAACGTCCCTCCATGAGATCCCAGCATCCTTATAGCTTCGCTCACGCTGTTCCCTTGGCTGGAACATCCTTCCCTCCTTGAAACCACATGAGCTCCTGCTTAGCCTTGAACACCCAGCGTGACGCTCATCTCTCTCTCTCTCCATCTGCCTTGGTTCTGGCAACTTCTTCTTTGCAGCCTCTACAGTACTTTGTGTGACTCCGTTGCAACCGTACCTTTGTCCTTAAAGCTACTTTAGGACTAAGTTTGGAAGTCAAAATTACCGACTCCATCATAAGGCTTAATCCTTATTTAGGCATTAGGAACCATTTACTTCTTTAGGGCAAGGGTTTCACACTCGGCACCGGTGACCTTTGGAGCTGGATCGTTCTTTGTGGTGGACGGCTGTCCTGTGTATTGTGGGGTGCTCAACGGCATCCCTGGCCTCTGCTCGCTAGACGCCACGAGCTACCCCATTTGTGACAACCAAAATATCTCTAGACATTGCCAAATATCCCCTGGGCGGGGGGTTATGAGGGGTGCAAAATCATTCCAGCTTGAAAACTATTGCTTTCAAAAAGAAATAAGAAGAAACAAGAGAAAAGCAGATGAGAAGTGAGAATCCCAAAGCCCGGCCCATGGACCAACAGGGGGTGTGAGTTTGGGGCTATGAACACCCAGTGCTTCTCCAACACGGAGCTTCTCGACTTTGGTACAAACGTGTTCCTAAAAGCACACACCTGCCGAGAGACACATACGAGCATGCTCGAGGTGTATCCCCACGCTGGACCGGATGCCGTCTGCAGTAGAACGGAGGAAGAAATGTGGATGTTCCCCTGGGACCCTGCGTGATGATGAACACAAGCCGTCTGCTACCCACACAGCGATGGGAGAGCTTCTCACAGGCAAGACAAGGGGCCGGATGCCAAGGTGTGCACACGGCATGACCCCAAATATGGAAAGTTCTATGGCGGGCACTGGAGTCTGTTGGCCACCTTCCGCGTTCACCACCCCTTGAGGGGCTGGCAATGTGTTTCGATCGGTGTCAAGCTGAGCGCTGGTTTCGTGGCTGTGTGGACCCTGTTAGAGCTCTCTGGGCCGAACACTTAAGATGTATGCATTTTTCTGCAGATGCATTATGCCTCGATAAGAAGTACGCTTAAATCCTGGACAAGCAGGGCGCCTGGGTGGCTCAGTCGTTAAGCATCTGCCTTCGGCTCAGGGTGTGATCCTGGCGTTCTGGGATTGAGCCCCTCACTGGGCTCCTCCGCTGGGAACCTGCTTCTTCTGCTCCCACTCCCCCTGCTTGTGTTCCCTCTCTTGCTGGCTGGCTGTCTCTCTGTCAAATAAATAAATAAATAAACTCTTAAAAAAAAATCCCTGATGAGTCCCCCAAAGCAGTAACAAAAACAAAACAAAGTATACTTAAAAAATAATGACCTGCCCTTGAAAACAAACGAAAGTCTCGTGTGTGACAATTGAACATGGTAAGAAAGGCAGGTTCGGCTCGCTGAACACGAGCCAATTCACGAATCGTCCATAACCCCTGGTGCCATTTCTAGTGCTCCGTCCTTGTCCTTAGCTTTGGCCTCAGGGCTGATGCCTGACGTCTGACTCGAGCGGGGGTACCGGGGCGGATGGACCGTTTTTACAGCCTGGGACCTTCATCTGTGCCTCGAACGCCAGATCATATGTTTCTTACCCTTAAGTTGGCCCATTCACGAAAGATAGGGACACTTGTGCTAAAAAACATTTACGAGGGCAAAATATGGAACAGGATCATGAGCTTGCAAAGGTTCAGATTTCTATTTTGGTCTCTGCCCTGGTAAAATGACTTTGAGGAACAACGTCAGAACAAGCCGGTGCCTTATGGGTGAAGGGTGGCAAGTGTTCCCAGTCTGCTAAGGCACAGAGCTGGAATTATTACTGGGAAAACGCAGGTTGTGTGTGTGTTTATGGTATACAAGGAAATATGGTGAACATATAAATTAGAAACATGGAATGATTTGCATTATCCACATCATGGGTCTTCTTTACGGGGGTTGGATCATTTCCATCAGCCCCGAACGTGTTGTGACATCTCTGGTCTGGTCGTGTAAACACAACCCTCCCTGGGGCCCTGTTCTCCTCCCGCGAACACAGCCTCCCTGCGTCCTTGAGGCAGAGTGCCCCGGGAGAGTTGTCTTCACCCGCGGCTGCCTGCACCCTCTCCGCACAGGCTGGCCAGCACTCCCCTGAAACCGGGGCCCACAAGGCCAGCCCCACGGTCCCTGGCATTTGACACGCTCAGCCAATCCTTCCTCCTCGAAGCTTTCTCTTGCCCTGGCTTCCAGGACGCCCTCCCCTAGTTCCCCTTCATCTTACTCGCCGCCTTTTCCTGGGATTCTTGGCGGCTCCTGCTGTGTTGGTGAACCCCAGGGCCACATCCAAGGGCATCCTTCCCCTCTCTGGCTCACGGTGATCATCGTGCAGGCTCGGGGCTAAGCACCCCCAGAATCACTCCCTCGACTCCAGATGCCACCGCCTGGGTGACATCTCCGTTGGCGGTCCTGGTGTCTCTCCCTACACCCCCCTCCTTCTGCCGCCTTCTCATCTCAGGCAGCGGCATCCTTCTTGGGGCTCCTCGCAACTTCCTCAAGTCATCCTGGACCCTGTGGCTCAGCCACCCGGCCGGCAAGTCCTGTGTGGCCTTCGCATTATGTCCAGAATCCGTGCTCATCTCCCGACCTCTATCACCGTTCCATCCTCTGCTTAGACCAGCGCAACAGTCTCGCAACCAGGCCCTGCTTCTACCCTCGCCTCCCTACAGTCTGGGGTCCAATTGGCAGCCAAGGCTCCTTCTAAACTTTCATGAGGTCATGGAACTTCTAAGCTCAAACTTTCTAATCTTGACACAATCCAAATCCTTGTCACATCCTAGTAGCCTCTCATGATCCATCCTGCCTGTCTCTCCACCGCTGCCTCAGGACCTTTGCACCAGCTGATCCCTACCTCCTCCCTCAGAATCATCTCCTTAGGGTCTTCCCTGAGCACTGACCTTGAAGGCTCCCCCTCAACACTCTTTATCTCCTTTTCCCACTATTATGATTATTTGCTTTGTCTTCAAAGCCCTAAGTACATTATGACCTCCTATTCTATATTTGTTTTGGATTTGTTATGTGTCTCTATCAGTAGAATATAAGCCCCCAGAGCACAGGGCTTTGCCAGTCTTGTTCTAGGACAGGGATGAGCGTAGTAAGTCCTGTCCTTTGTGGAGGCAGACTGAGCTGGGGCTGAGTCCCAGTCTGCCACTCACCAGCTGTGCCCTGGGCCATGTGACTTAGCTTTCCTCAACCTTAGCTTCCTCACCTGCAAAATGGCATTAATGGTAGCACCTGCGGGTGGAGAGGTAGGGAGACGGACTCCAGATGGAGAGGCCGTGCAGTGGGGGAGAGGCTCACCAGCACTGCAGCTGGTCACGGAATGAACCAGCATGGAAAGAATGAACCATGGGTCTGCCACCTGCTGGGTCTGAGAGAGCAAAGGAGACCCGACAACCCTGATTGAGTGCTGATTGTGTGCTGGGGGCTAGGTGTTATCTTTTTGATGATATCACCAGTAAGGAAATAGCTCAGAGGAGCTAAGGAACTTGCCTCAGGTCACACAGCTGGGGAAAAAGAGTCTACTCCAAAGGCCGACTTGGGGGCTGACCCTGGCCTTCCCCAATAGCTTCCCTTCATTTCCCCGCCAGTCCCGGTCCCAACGGTGTCCTGGCCTGGAGCCTGGCACATAGTAGGAGCTCCGTACGGGAAGTGGGAACTATGCGCAGACTTGGACTTGGGGGCGCTCCATCTTGGGGTGTGTGTGGTGTGCACCTGGGTCTCCTTTTCCCTCGCCCCCTCCCTCCAAGCTGGGCTGGAGCTCTGAGGGTCACCCCAGGCCTACGCTTCATCCTAGGCCAGCAGCAAAACCCAGATCCTCCATTCTCCACCAGCATTCACTTTAATTGCCCGAAAATTGACGATAGATGCAAGGAAAATAATGAGGCCTAATTATGTTAATTAAACGGCTAATTCATTAATTAACGCACTCACATCCTTGGCTTGGAGAGCCCCTCTGCTGTGGCCGGGAGGTTGGTTCCGTTCCAGCAGGGAGGAGAGGCCCTGCCTGGGGCCTGGAGTCAGGTGGTGTTCTTGGGTGGGGGCCACAGAAGCTGCGCTGCTCTGAGCGGTTCGGCCACTCACGTCCTCAGACACCCCTGCCCTGGGACCCTGTTCTCCCCTCCAGTCTGTGGTTTGAAGCGCTGGGGGGGGGGTGAGAAGCAGATCTGGGCCCCCTGGGCTGGGTCCACAGGAGCTTCCTGGTGACTTCTGGGCTAGCCTCCCAGCCTGGAGGAGCCTGTGGTTGGACAGAGTTCCCCCCCAGAGAGAGAGAGCAGGCAGGTCTGTCCAACGGGAACTGTAGGACATGCTGCCTAGTAAGATCCATGAGACCTTGTGTCCCCGAAGGCACACGTAGCACCTGGTCCCCTCCGGGTTAGATCAGGCCTACTTGCACTTTGCAGCTTGGCCACTGATTTGCTGTGACCACAGACTTCGCGGGTAGACAGGCTCCTCGCGGTGCCACACCCTGGGCCCCGAGCACCTCAGTTCTGCCGCCTGCCCCTTCGGCCTCTGCCTGTGGCCCCCCTAATGTGCTCTCCCAACACCTTGTCCTTTGTGTTTAGCCCTTGATGCAGTTTGTAATGACATGGTTGTGCCTAGATGTGTTCCATTCCTCTGTCCCTAACGAGCCCTTGAGCTCCAGGGAGGAGGTGCTGGTGTGCCCCTGACTCCCTGCTCTACGCCGGACCGAGCCAGGTGCCTGGCACAGCAGGTGCTCACAAGCTGTTTGGGGGAATGAATGAAGCGCTCATGAATGACAGGGTTTGTGGGATGAGGGGCTTTGCTGCCAAAGTGCATCCCCCTACCCCGTCCTTCTCTCTGTGGTCCCAACCTGTACCACATTATTACTAAAATCATCTGCAGGGTCCCCTGCCAAGGGATTGTGAAGTAGGGATTCATTTTATAGCTAACAAACTCAGACGAATAGTGAGGTCACATGATATCATTGTGTGAAAGGGTTAAGGGTGGGATCTTGGCACAGAACCCTGGCTTCACCACTCCCAGGCTGTGTGACCTTTAGCAGGTATCTTAACCTCTCTGGGCCTCAGGCTTTGCCTTGAGAAATGGAGCTGGAGAGCACATGGACTGGGCCTGGCGGGGGCAATGCTTCCCTGAATGTCAGCAGCTTTGGTTTCTTCACTCTCCCTAAAACTTTCCTTTTGAAATGCAAGGCCCAAATATAACCCAGGCAGAGCTGGCCAGATTCAGGATTTCTCAGTCACTTCCAGTTGAGCAGTTCGCCCCATTACTGCTTTTCCTCGTCCCCACCCTCTTCTTCTTGGGGTTGGCGGTAGGCTCCAGTGCTTACACAGAAGCCTCTCAGGCCAGCCCACCTCCTGCCTGTCGGCCCACTGGCTGCCTCCTGGTTTCTCCTTGTGTCTCTGTCTCTTCCCTTCTCCCAGTTACCTAACCCCCCAGTCCGAGTCATATTGGAGGAGCCTGAGGCGAAGGAGATGACCTATGCCCCATTATACATTTATCAAAATACCACCCCCTCACTATTTTGAACCAAGTGAGAAAGGTTCATAAAAACTCCACCATTAAGGGATGCTTGGGTGGCTCGGTCGGTGAAGTGTCTGACTCTTGATCTCAGCTCAGGTCTTGACCTTGGGGTTGTGAGTTCAAGCCCCGTATTGGGCTCCATGCGGGGCGTGGAGCCTACTTAAAAATACGACCAAAAAAAGAGCCTCCGTGATCAAGAACATATATACAAACTATATACAAACCCACGTCACCCAACCTGTTTGCACAGCATTGGTAACCCCATGCACCTGCCACAGGGACCTGGGCTGATTGGAAATGACCTCTCTAGGTGCATGACAATGTAGGGTCTTAAACAAATCAGAGCCAGTCTTCAATTTTGATATTTTGTTCATCATGGATTTTTTTTGGTATCCATTTTGATTTTTTAAAAATATTATTTCAGTTGACTGTTGAGTTTTTGGCGCCCCCTTGAATTTTGTGCTGGAGGCAAGACCCTCCCTTGCCTCATAGGAATCCAGGCCCTGCCTCCAATCTGGGCTGCTCCTTCTGGGCCACCCCAGCCCCACCTTCGGGCCCCCACACTGTCCTGTTGCCCTTGTGACCTTCTCTGGTCTCTTGCTCACCAGAGAGGCTGCTGGGAGTTGGCATCCTGGGCAGGACCTGGGCGGGGCAGGGCTTCTCCACTCTGAGACCCCCACACCCATCTTGCAGGGGTCTTCAGCCACTTTTCTGCATTCTTCTTAGGGACCTTCTCGGAGAAGGATGGGTTGGGGAAGCAGACTGTGGAAACCAACCAGCCCCTCTTCTTTCCCTGGAGACAGGGCGAGTGGGGCAAGGAAGAATGCTCCCTCCTTCTCTCCCACACCTTTCCTATCTCCCTTGCTGAATCCCTGCATCAAGTCTTGATACCAAAGCCAGGACTGTGGTATCTTGGTTTTTCAGGCTCCTAAAGCCATGTAGGACCCTCCTGATGGGGGCAGCCAGCAGGAAGCCGGGAGTGTGGGCTCGGGCCCCTTCTCCCATGGCATGCTCCCTCTCTTGGTACTTGATCCCCAGCAGGCCTGTCTGGATGCCCTTGAAGCTGGTCTGGAGGCTGCTCCAGGATGCAGCCTCCCTCCTGCAAGCAGAGGCTAGAGAGGAAGCTCTCCGAGGTCCTCGGGATCAGCCAACCACGCAGACCCCCAAACTGCCACCATCCCAGCTTGGAGAGGGGGGTCCTGTGGAGAGGGGCCGAGAGCTCAGCCGGTGTCAGGTGGAATTCAGCCCTGTTTCCCAGTGAGAGGGAATCGATTGCTTTATTGCTGAGACTTAATTTGAAGGAAGTGAAACTAAAGCCTCATAAGAAATATGATTATTATAAAATGCTTAAGCCTCTGCCTGCGGGGCCTGAGCCCTGCTTGTCTCACCCCTGTCTGGGGTGCAGAAGCCACAATCTCACCCTCTAATTGGAATGGATTTCAAAAGTGCAATAAAAGCAACCACGTAGACGAGGGAACTTGTCGCTTGGAGCCGTCTCCGGGCAGGCGTGATGAATGTGGGGTTTCTGCAGCATTCTCATCTCCTGACCTCTGGCCCCAGGCTCTCCCCTCCCACGGATGGGAATGCTAATGACAATGATAACAGCATTAATGAGAGCAGCTGAGTGTTTCGTGAGCAATTACTATGCACCAGGCGCTTTGGGGTCCTATTACCTGTAGGAGGAGATGTATTGGGGAACAAACGCCCCCACAACTCACTTGCTTAAAACGGCAATCACTTGTTCTCACCGATCTGAGGGGTACCTGGGAGTCAGCTGCTCTTGTCTGGGCACGGCTGGGGCAACTCAGCTCTTCTCCCAGTGCTCCATCCTCTTCCTGGGACCAGCTCCCAGCCCAGGCGTGATCTTCTCATAGACCACAGAGGCACAGAGAGCAAATGGGAGCCCCCACAATGGCTCCCCTCCTGCTTCCTCCTCCAGTTGCCAAAGCAAGCCACAAGGCCAAACCCAGAGTCACAGGCGAAGAACGATAACCTGTCTCTTGAGTGGGAGATGCTGTGAAGACATGCGCCGGAGTGGGGGCCATTAATGCCATCTGCCACAGGTGCTCCAGTTATCATCTCCAGTTCACTGATGGGGAGAATAAGGCCCAGAGAGGGGCAGCCACTTCCCCGGGGCCACACAGCCACAGTGGAGCTGGGATTCGGAGCTAAGCCTGGGTCTGAGGTCTCAGCGACCCCTCTCTCGTTACTTCAACGCCTGAGCGCCCCCTGGTCAAGGCAGTTCATCACGATCCAGCCTGTCCTGACCCCAGGCTGAGGTTCCCGGTGGCCCTGCGGCCCCCCTCCCCATACCCTAATTCTCTCCAGACCAGGAGTGGGCCCTGGGAAAGGTGCAGGTTAACTCCTTGGAGCCAGATACCCGCTTGCCTGACACGTGCTCTGCCACATGAGAGGACACATGGCTTCCACAGCTGGTGAGGGTGCAGGCAGGATTTGCACCAAGCTCCTGACTCACAGCCTGGGACCGTGACCCCAAACCGAGAGCAGAGACTCACTCTGAGCTGTCCGCCAGTGGCAAGCAACCAAGGCTTCTCTAACCTGCTTTCCCACTGCCCTACCCTGCACCCAATACCTGGGAGCATGTGCTGCCAGGCTTTCCCCCTGCCCTACCTCCTCTGGGGGCCTTGGCTCAGACGGCCTGTGCTGCCAGCGGCGCCTTGCTCCCTCCCTTGGCCGCCGCAGCCCATGCTGTGCTGGGAGCCAGGAGCTGTGTGGTCCTCAGGGACCCTCGGACTCTCACCACCTGACTCTCTTCTAAGCTCTTATTATTTCTCTATTACCCAAGTAATACATGTTCATTGCGGGAAAATTAGAAAATACAGAAAAGCATAAAAAAAAAAATCAAGTATAACCAGTTTAGAGGCATCTCCACTCATTAGGGGTATAAACATGAAACGGTTTTATTTTTCCAATAACTGCTACCACTCTGCTCTCTCTAAACCGCCCCCCCCCCGCCTGCTGGGTGGTGAGTCCATAAATGACATCTCGGTTCAATTCTATCACTTTCCACATTGGCTTATTAAGATTGGCTCGTCCTCATGTCTAAGATTCAGTCCCGTGTATTTTAAAATCCCCTTTTGCACTCAGTTTGTCTGCCTCTGCCCGCCTCCTGCAGGTGCCGGCCTGGCCAGGCTGCCCAGGGTGGGTTTTGCTCTTCTCACTACCCCCGGCCCCCCTCTGGGGTTGGGGGCTTCTGGGAGATGGAAGGTGGCCGTGCCTATTAGCCAGGGGCTCCTCATGCGTCTCCTCATGGGCTCATCGGGGCAGGCGTGGGTGGCCACGCTGAGAAGGAAGGAGACACCACCACCAGTCTTCTTGAGCAGGCTCCTGGCCACGGCAGATGGGACCAGAGGCAGGCCTGTGACACAGGGTGGGCCACGGAGTGCCTTTCTCCTGGGGGGTTGCAGTTGGGCTTCAGAGCCCCCGTGGGCAGTGTCTGAGGCTGCCTGAGTTGAGGGGCTGCTCGGTGCACATGGGCAGGGGAGGAGAGAGGCTGTTAGCATGAAGCCGGGGGGCGGGGGGGCGTATAGGGGTGGGGCTGGGAGAAAGGAGACATGGCTCCCACACTCTCAGCCCTGCTTCTAATCCCTCTGCAGGCGTGGTTGTGCATACTGTCTTTAGGTTCCAGGACAGTCGCCTTGGTCCTGTGTTTTCTGTCACTTTAGTCTGAATGTGTCTTCCTTGTCATCCAAGGCCCCGATCCAGTTCCCTCTTGCGGCCGCACAGCCTTCCCAACCACCCCTTGTTCCTCTCCAGGTCCTCGCAGGACTGAGGGCTCGAGGGTGACAGCAGGGGAAGGTGGGGCCTGGGTCCACAGCCTCCCTCTGTTCTCAGCTCTGTACCTGTCCAGGTGGGTCAGCCAGTGCCCTGGCAGGAAACCCACAGCACACCGAAAATGGGCAGTTGAAGAGCTTTCCAGGAGCAGCGCTGTATTTAGAGAGGTGGGGGCAGGGCCAAAGGGAGCCAAGGAGGATATTGAAGCCCGCAGGGCTGCTGCCACTGAGAGTGACTCTCATTCCCAGGCTGAGATCAGAGGGAAGAGCCATCGCCAGAGCCACCCCTCTCCTCCTAAGCCTGTCCCACCTCCTGCCATGGTGTCCATTGGCTGAACTTGACAGCCAGTCCAAGGGCTGGAGATCGGGAGAGATGCCTTCCACAAAGGCCCACAGGACAAGCCAGAGAGGGAAGAGTGCCTCTGGAGGGGCCACGGAGGCTGTCCAGCTCTCAGGGCTGAGAGTCACCAATGCAGAGGGCATCTCCTTAGGGAGCATCTCTCTGCTGGCTCCAGGCTCTGAGGTTACCTGCCACTCAGGCACCCTCCCTCATGCACACATTGAGTGTCTAAGAGGGTAAGTTTATAAAGTCACTGTGGGTAAGTGCACCATCAGCCATTTGGCCTACTGTTAAATTGTCTTCCCCTCCCTGATGAGTAGCCTGACTACTGCACTAGTCCAGACATGCCAACGAATGCCTATCGTCTGGGGTGAACGAGGACTGGATGAAGAAAGATGTGTTTGGAACATCCAGTGCTGTGTATGGTTCACAGCAGTGGCTCCATATATGGTAGGCCCTGTTCCTATAGAGAGCAAGAATCCAAATCCATTTACCAAGAGCATAGCGTCCTGGCCTGGGGAAATGCTGGCCTGGGAAGATGTGAACATCTTGCCAAACCATGAAGTATGAGCCTACGCCCTCCAGTCCGGGCAGATTCATGGTTTGCTACCCAGCTGGGGAGCTCTGGGTCTTTAGGGTGGGCTCCCTGGTTTGCATAAGGACTCTTCAGTCTTTGAGAGAGAAGGACTTGGGGACTGATGGCCGTGCCTGGTGCATACCTACTGCATGCCACGTGTGGGGCGGAGGGCATTTCCCGAGGGACTTGCCTGTCCATTGAAGAAGGCACCCTCAGGATCTCCATGTACAGATGAATAGAATGAGGCTCTGGACACCGCAGTGACATGCCCATGGTCACACGGCTCATGAGGGGTTCCCCGAGGTCATTCGGTTGTTTCCTAGAGATTGCTTCACATTGTCGTCCCCTCGTCCCCACACCCACTGCTAAAGAGGCAGGGGGAATATTCTCCTTGAATCAAAGAACAAATGAATGAATGAATGAAAGCAAGGATTCTGGGGTGCCTGGGTGGCTCAGTCAGTTAAGTGTCTGCCTTCAGCTCAGGTCATGATCCCAGGGTCCTGGAATCGAGCCCCGCATTGGGCTCTCTGCTCTGCTTCTCCCTCTCCCTCTGCCTGCCACTCCCTCTGCTTGTGTTCTCTCTCTCTCTCTCTCTCTCTCTCCCTCTCTCTCCCTCTCTCCCCCTCTCTCCCCCCTCTTTCTCTCTGTCAAATAAATAAATAAAATCTTTTAAAAGAAAAGAAAGCAAGGATTCTTACACTCCTAACCCTGCAAAGGTTAATTTTAGGGCTGCTTCTGGATTTTGGAAATCTAACAAACTGGCCACAAGTATCCCCATTCTCCAGATGGGGAAACTGAGCCCAGGGTCTCCCTGTTGTACCTGAGTTGGGGACATATCCAGCACAGCTCCTGCCCCTGCCGCCACAGTGCCTTTTGAGACAGACTAAGGAAGGAGCCAGGAGGTTCTTTCCTCTTTTTTCCTTCCTCTCCTCTTGGTCCCCATCCCGAAGGTAAAAAGTTCACGCGGGCAGCCATCCGTCGCAGGCTGTCAGACGGCCATGTAATCTCTCTGTGGTTTTATTACTTAAAAACGGTGCGGCGTCCGGGCTGGGGAATTTTCCAAGGTGTTTGAGGCTGCCACTGGCCCCATTTATATTGTGCCTGAGTTCCCTTCCCAGTCTCCTTGAGACAAGTGACCAGCAGGCCCCGCCGTGAAGGCCGTATCAGTCATTTGCCAACGGGAGCCGGGCCGTGAATTATCAGGGGACGGTGCGGCAGGGAGCGCGGGCCGGGGGCGCCGGGTGACAGTAAACATGTCCCGGGAATGTGTCTCCCATCACTCACAGGCAGATAGCAGATCTAGGCACATGCGCGGCCCCGATCTCTAAATCTCGGCCTGACCTGTGAGAGAGACGGAGGTGACTTTCACAGGAGTCGGTCTGCAGGCGAGCGGGGACGGGAGGTTTATGGCGGGCCCGGGCCGCCTCTGGCCTCCGGCTGGGGCGGCGCCTCCTCCCGGTGGCCGCCCGCAAAACACTGACCTTCTGGGTAATTAACTTCCCTCCATTTATACTTTCCTCTCACAAAGATCTATCATCAAGTGGCACTGTGAAGAGCGGGAACCTTTTGGATTTCTTTTAAGTGCAAAATGAGGGGCTTTGTTCTAGGGAGGCAAAGGGATCCCAGAGTCAGGCTGCTGCTGTCTGCTCTTTGCTGTCCCTTGTCACCCGGCTCCAGCAGAGTCCTGCTGTCTCTCCCTCTTGCTCTGTGTGGGGCTGAGAGGCTCACAGAGGGTTGTGGGAGAGGTGACTGTACCCAGGAGAGGGGCAGCTGCCCCGCGGAGGGCATCACTTCCCCAGGACAGCTGCTTCGTGCCAGGCTCTGCAAGGGGCACTTACCCACCCAGGCTCATCAAACCTTCACAACAACCCCACCACGGGGGTTGCCTTACCAGCCACTTTACGGGTGAGGGGGCAGGAGTAGAGCAAGGTGAAAAAGCTGTCCAAGGTCATCAGGTGAGTCAATGCTAGAACATGGGCTCCAACCCAGGTCTGCCGGCCCTTAAAGCCCCTGGGAGGAGGGTTCTGGCTGCTGCCTGGAGTCTGGGACAGGGTGATAGGGGGGGGACGGTTGGGGTCTGAGGACCCTGAGATCTTCCTGTCCTTAAGTGTCCCATCTACCTGCCATGGAGACTTGGGTATGTGCGTCTCATCTGATCCTCCAGCCAGCCCACAGTAAGGGGCCAATCTCTGGTTCAGGACAGAGACTGGGGACAAAAAGGGGCCCTTAACTTAAAAAGAGGGCAGAGAAAGGAAAAATGAGGGATGGAAGGCAGGGAGGGGGCTGGGATGAGGCAAAGGTGGGGGGAAGGTGGGGAGACGAGATCAGGGGACACTTGACTTGGCTTCGTGCTTTTGTGTCTTTCCTCTCTTCTCTGTGGTCCTGGATGAGTGGCTTCACCCTGCCGAGGCCCAGTCTTCTCACCTGCACAGTTGGGGACTGCAGCACCCATTGCCTGGAGGATCCGGGAGCAGGGTGACCAACTTGTCCTGGTTGGCCCAGACGCTGCGGATTTTAGCACTGAAAGTCCCTGTCCTGGGAAGTCCCTTCCTCCGACTACAGTGGTTCAAGGGCTCCAAACCCCCAACACGCGGCCTTGGTTCTTGGCCCCTCTGTTCTCTTGTTTCTGCCATGTTTGCTCTAAGCATTCCCTTCTCTCCTAGTCTTGGTCTCAAACTCCTCCCCAGGTCACTGGAAGATTCTTTTCTCCTCTTCCTCTTCCTGTCCCTGTTTCTGTCTGCATCATCCCAACCCCCTGCCTGCCCTAGACCCCTCTTTCTCCTTTCCCTAGCTCCTGCCTATTTTCAGGGACCCCTTTGGGGTCCTAATCTCTGTCTTGTTCCAGAGCGTCCGCCCATCACCAGGGGCTGGAGAGTCAGGCAGGACACCCATGCTCTCGTCAGAGTGACCCCAAGGTCCTGACCTGAGGTCCTGACCTGAGGTCCTGAGGACCCACCATCCCTGCTCCGGTCTGGGCAGCTCGCCTGGCCAGGGAGCACCCGCACCACTTCCCTGGCAGCAGCCTGTCTGCGCTCAGACAAGGCCTGACTCTTTCAAAGATAATTTATTGGCTGATACCTCATTGCACATGGTAATAGCTTGTGCTTAAATAATAATAAGCTTGATTGCCGTGCAGTCGTTAAACTTTTTTTCCCATTCAGTTTAACTGACCATTTTGTATGTGGTTTGGAAGAAGGGGGGAGAGAGAGAGCTCGGTCATTATTCCAGGCCTGAAATGGGAGTTAATTTCTAATGAAGGTATAATTTTATTCCGATGATTTTACATTTAATTAACTAAAGCTACAAGTAATTTGAAATTATATGGTGATGGTCCTCACTTTGGGGATCACACAGGGCAAAGTAGGGGAGCTGAGGGGGGGAACAGAGGGGCAGGGGTGGCCAGGGAGAGGGAGTGGGTAGGGGAGAAGGATGAAGGGAAGGGGACCCTGTGTCAAGCAGTGGCTGGAACCTACATCCCAGGCCAGCACCTGAAGCCAGTAATCACTTGACTCCTCCTTTTAACCTTAGCAGCAGGAAAATCCGGGGTTTCCACATTACAGACTGGGAAAGGAAGGCTCAGAGGACAAAGGAGAGGACTGCTGTGTTTTGCTCTGCTTTTCTTCCCTTCCCCTCCCTGTTCTGGGAGCCACACCCCCAAATACCCAGCTCCTCCTCCCCCAACTCCATCCAATGGAGCCACCATCTTTTTCCTGGTGCTGACGCCCAGCACCGTTAGGTGGGATTTTTATACTTGGGCATGAGAGAGTCGGCAGAGAGCTTTTGATGGCCGGAGGAAATTTATTTTCCTTTCTTATCTAACTGAACTTAAATTTAGTAAGGGACACAAATCCGAAGTAGGCAGCTGGATGAACTTTTATGTATGTTCCTAAGCACGTATTGTCACCGGCAAAGAGCACCCTTGTGCCTCTTCCCCACTGACACCTCCCCAAATAAACATAATCTCAACCACTGTTGACTAGTTTTGCCTTTTTTGGGACTTTGTGTAGGAATCAAACAGTGTGTATTCTTCTATGTCTGGCCTTTTGTTCAGTCTTGTGCTTAGAAAAGCACCCGAGCTGTTGCATGCCGGGGTGGTACGGTCCTCTTCGTTGCTGCCCGGGACACCATGGCCCGAACTTACTGGAATTTACTTACCCATCCTCTTGTTGCTAGACATTTGTGTTGTCTCCAGGCTTTGGGGCTCTGACGAACTCGGCTGCTGACATACGTTCTCAGGCCTGTGTTGGAGAAATACTCTCTTCCCTTGGGTACTTTCCAGGGGTGGAATTTCTTGGTTCTCTCTGTCTGTCTGTCTGTCTGTCTCTCTAGTTTTAGTAGAGGCTGCCAAGGTGGCCGTACCAATTTATAGTCCTCCAAGCAATCTAGCACAGTTCCGGTTTCCCCACATTCTCTCTAACCCTTGGTGCTGCCAGCTCTTCTGAGCTCGGTCATCTGGGTGGGACAGAGAGTATCACTTCGCATTTTCCCCATGACTACTGATGTTCGTGACCTTGAGCAACTTCCCTAAGCTTACTCATCATTTGGATATCCTTTTCTGTGCAGGGCCAGCTCAGGTCTTTTGACCACTTTTTAAAAAACTGGGTTGTCTCCTTTTTTCTTATTGCTTGCCAGTAGATCTTTATATATCCTGAGGCTTGCTTTTTCACTGTCTTAATGGTGGCTTTTGATGACTTGGAGTTCCTAGTTTTAATGAAGCTGACAGTTTAAGATTTAAATGTAGATCTACAAGGCCGCTGGCGGCCATATTTTCTACTCTGAACAAAAGCCAGACCTCAGCGAAAGTGGGGAGGGAATCCACGTTGTGAGAGAGAGGAAGAAAGAGCCCTACTACCTTCCTTATCTCTGGTCCCAGCTGCTCCTGGGCCTGGCCCCGTACCTCCTCTCCCCTGGTCTGGATTTTCTACTCCTCCTTCAATCCTGGGATATCTTTGATTCTAGCATCCTTCCAATAAAATTCCATTTTAGCTTAAGCTCATTCGAGTTGAATTTTCTTTTGGTGTGGCCCAGTGGTCCCCATTTCACAGAGGAGGAAACCAAGGCTCAGGGAGATGTCACGATTTGCTCGGGGCCCCACATTGCACAGTCTTGGGGCTGAGATGCAGGCCCCAGTCCAGCTCAGTAGGAGAGTGGCTCAGGAGACTCTGGTGAAGGTGTTTGGGGACCATGCAGAGAGAGCTTAGGGTTTGTGATGAGAAGGTAGACCCCTGGGGATTGAAGGCTGGGTCAGAGGGAAGAAGGTCAGGGTCAGGGAAATGCGCTGGAAGGGAGACAGCAGGAGTGGGCACGCTGGGGCTTAGGATGAGACACTGGCAGGAACAAGCCTGGGCAGAGTGGGGCGAGGGCAAATGTTTTCTTTGGTTGCTTCTTTAGGTGTCTAAGGAATCATCTACAAAATTGTTGCCTAATCCAACATTTACATCTGTTTTTCTTCTAAGAGTTTTACAGTCATAGGTCTTATATGTAGATCCATTTTGAATTAATTTTGTATATAGTGTGAGGTAGGGGTCCAACTTCATCCTTCGTTTTGCATGTGGATATCCACTTATCTCGGCACCATGTGTTGAAAAGAATACTCTTTCTCCATTGAGTTGTGTTGGTACCGCTGTCCAATATCAGTTGCATGTCTAGTTCTTGATGGTCAATTCCATCCCATTGATCTGCACGTCTGTCCTCCTGATAGCACCATGTAGTGCTGATTTCTGTAACTTTGTAGAAAGGGTTGAAACCAGGAAGTGTGAGCCCTCCAACTTCATTCTTTTCCAAGACTGGATTTATTCTTGCTCCTTTGCATTTCCATATGCATTTTAGGATCAACTTGTCTATTTCCACAAGAATGGCAGCTGGGATTTTGTTAAGGATCACACTGAATATGTAAATCCATTTGGGGATTATTGTCACTTTAACAAAACTGTCTTTTGATCCACAATCATAGGATGTCTTTCCATTTATTTGGATCTTTAAGTCCTTTAGGCAATATTTTATAGTTTTCGGAAGATAAGTCTTATACTTATTTTGTTAAATTTATTCCTAAGTATTTTGTTCTTTTGATGCTATTGTAAGAGGAATTGCTTCTTAATTTTGTTTTTGGTTTGTTCATCACTACCATATAGAAATGCGGTTGATTTTTGTATATTGAATATATATCTTGCAATCTTGCTGGATTCTCTTATTAGCTTCAATAGCTTTGTTGTGGATTCCTCTTTTCTATATATAAGATCATGTCACTTGCAAATAGAGATAATTTTACTTCTCATTTTCCACTGTGGGTGTTTTTGTTCCTTTTTCTTACTTAATTGCCCTGGCTAATATGTCCAGTACAATATTGAGTAGAAGTGGGGAGAGAAGATATTCTTACCTTGTTCCTGATTTCAGGGGGATGGGAGAGGGGGAGCTGGGTGGCCACTGGGGATCCTGTGAGGGGAGCAGGTTTAGGAGAAAGGGAAAGAGGGCCTGGAGGCTGGCCAGAGAAGGCCATGAGGCAGTTGGTTAGTGGGTCAGCTCCTGGGTGACAATTGTACCCTGGGAGAGGATCTATTGCCCAGAAGTGTAGGTTCCTTGGCAGCGTCCTGGGGAGGGACTGCCCGGGGGGGGGACAGTGTATCCTGCATACCCCCACCCAACCCATGACTCCTCTCTTCAAGCTAGAGTATCTCTTATCCTCTAGGAAGGCAGCCCTAGGAAGCTCCTGGTGCTGGAGGTCAGGGCATGGGCAAGATCTATTTGCTGAGATGGGGAGGAGCCTGGCCAGCAACTGGAGGTGGTCGATGGAGGGGTGCGGCGACAGTGCTCAGAACTAGACATTCAGGCATAAAAACAAACATTTATTAAGCATCTACTATGTGCTACCCCCATCTACGTTCTAAACGGAAGGGGGTGACAGCCAGACAATGAAAAATAGACCCCAGGAGAAGTGAATTGCAGAACACCTTAGGGATGGTAGGAATGCCCTGTCCCTAAAGATGGCAACCAACCCGTCCCTAGTGGACCTCCTCCTGCCCTCGGTCCTCCCCTTCTCCTCCCTCCTTCCCCTTCTCCTGACCCTCTTTCCCCATCACCCCTTCTCCTCCCAACTCCCCAGGAAATAACCCCGTGCCCTCTGGGATGCCCATCTTCCAGGTGACCAGAGAGGGTGCAAGGTTGGCTGCTTGGTCGGTCATGTGGTGCTCTAGGTTCTGGAAGCCCTTGATAGGCATGGCACTGAGGGCGTGCTGGGCTTGGGTAGTCTGTGCCCCCCACTTTCCCTGCTGCACACCGCCGCTGTGGGGCCTTCAAAGGCACAAAAGAGCCCCACACGGAAAGGCTCATGTGGGGATGGGGCGGGGCGGGAGCAGCAGCAGATAACTCACCGGGGGTGCAGGGCGGGCCGGCTGTGCTGGGGTGTAGCCCTCGCACCACCGTGCGCACTGGAGCGCACACCCGTCCGTGCTGGTTCGGGCGTCTGCGGGCGTCGGCGTCTGCGCACGCCTTCCTCTGCGCCCAGGCTTGTGTGTGTTCGTGTCAATGCCTGTGAGAGGCTGCATGTTTTCGCCTGTGCCCACACCGTTGCACACCTGCTTGTCTGTGGCCTTGCCTATGGCTGGCCACCCATGTACAAGTGTGTCAGCACACCTGTGCCAGAGGCACGTGTGGAAGCCTGAGTTTTAGGGTGTTCTGCGTTCATTTTTCCTGGTAACGGGTGTGTCCGAGGTTGCTGACTAGGGAGTAACGTATGGTCCGCGGAGGATTCTGGGGCCTTTCCATGCGCATGCACGTTTCCACGCATGCGCACTCACGCGGTGAGGACAGGGTATGTATCCCCCACTATTGTAACTTAGCTTCTGAATTGCTCTCCTCCCTGCCGTCTGTCCCCGCTCCCCACCCGTGGCAACATTAGCCAACACGTATTTCCAGGAAAGTTTCCTCACTGAGGAAGTGGGGTGACCCCCCCCATCCCTGCCTGCCCCCTACCTCTGGAATACCCTTGTTTTCAAGACCTCAAGTCCTCGGGCATAACTCTCAGGCTACGGTCTCCTCTTCCTCCTCTCCTCCCACCAAGCCGGGTCTGGGGGCTGGGTGGGGGATAGGAATGTTGGGTGGTGGGGAGGGGAGTGGGCGGCAGCTGTGGGGCCCGAGGAATCTCCTGTGGAGCAGCGTCCAAGGGGCGTGCGGGGCTGGGGACCCCCTCTATCTGCAGGGGTGCAGGAGGGAGTTAGTACAGGGAGGGGAAGAGCAAGAAGGACTCTGTCTCAGGAGCCACATTACCGAGGCTGAGAGGTGCTGTGTGCCAGGCCCTGCGCAGGGTGTGACTTGGGTTCTCTCCCTTGCTACTCGCAGCAGCCCCCATTTTACAGATGAGGCAAGTAAGGCTTACAGAGTTTCATGCTGTGAGCAAGTAGGGGAGCTGTGACCCCAACCCAGAGCAGAACCGCCGGACCATAGCTTCAAAGCTCAAGCCCTGTCCTGGCTCAGGGGTGGGGCTTTCCCTGGGCTCAGAGGTGAGGTCCTGGGGCCTGGGGAGACCGCTGCTTTGGAGTGGCCCAGGGGGTGTTCAGCCTGCAAGGAGCAGAGGCACGGGACAGGAGGGGCCTTGCCCTACCCCGATGGTGATGACCAACTGTGACAACCACACGGTGGCCAGTGGAACGGACCTGAGTGGACAGGCTTCTGAGCCCACAGGAGATACCCCAGAAAGACCTGGGGAACATTTGGAGGTGGGTGAGATTCTGTAACATACAGGTGGGACTGGGAACCAGCCAAAATCTTGTGCTGTTGCTCCTGTGACCTCATTTATGCACACAAGTGGGGGTGCACTGGGGCATTTGGGGTTCCTTGCCAAAGCCAGTGAGCAGTGCTCACTACAGTGGTGCTGCGGCCAACACAGGGCCCTTGGGAGCTTGGCTCTGGGTTCCAATCCCAGCTCTGTCTTCACTTTGGTTTAGTGTGGCTCACCACTCCCAGCCTCTGTTTCTATGTCTGTAAAATGGGGCTAATAATACTGTCTACCCTATAGGACGGTTTCGAGGCCTTAATGAGATAATGGGCTCCAAGGGCTCACTAGCGCAGTGGCCAGCCCTGTGAGGACGGACAAGCTCGGGGCCTCTGTTGAGTGGAATCCACTCCCCTTGCACCAGCCTCTAGGGCGGATGGGTCACCCTATAAATATCTTTCAGGGCACAGACCCCCCATGGTGTTTCTGGTGATTTTATGAGTCTGGGAGATTGGTTCCTTAAAGAAGAAACTCGTCCTCCCTGGCCCGGGAGGGACAGGTTGCCAGGGTGAACTGTGTGCTGCAGTGGCAACGAGTGATGCTTTATGGGGCCCGTAAAAGCTGCTGACCCCGCGCCTGTACTTAATGAGCTGTACGGGGCCCCGGCCGCTTCCGATAACCTGCAGCTCCAGCTGAGCCCAGCTGACCTGGAAGGGGACAGGGACAGGCCTCCTCTCTTCCTGAGACCCTGGCAGGTCCGGGTGAAGGGTGTGGAGGAGGGAGCAAGGAGGCGAACGCCCTCCCTGCCTGCCTGCAGGAGACTCCAAGCCCCCCGGGTCCCAGTGGTGTGGCACAGTCAGACCAGGGAGCATGGGGTCTTGGACAAGCTGCTTCCCGCCCGGAGCCTCAGTGTCCTCATCCCTTGGGCATAATCCACACCTGCAGGTTGTCCTGAGGTTCAAGAGGAAGAATGAGAAAAAGAGCTTGATGCCCGGAGCTAGTGCCCCGGGGGAGCCTTGATGGCTCAGCACCCCCAGTTGTGTCCCCTGCTTGGTCGCTCAGCCTAGATTCCTTTCTGGGTTTGGGCCTCTGCTCCCCCGAATGGGTCGGCCTGGGTGTGCCTGAGCGAGGGGACAAGTGGGCTTGGATGCCCGGCCTTCTTTCTCCCTTGAATTGACCACTAGAGCTTGTGCGTGGCCTGGAGAAACCTTCTCTGCCGTTTATGGTGCTACACCTGTTTTAAGAGAGCCGAGGCCGCAGTGCTTGTGTTGAAAAGAATAGCAAGGAACGTGAAGAATAGTGTGGTTTGAGGGCCAGTGGCCCAGATCCATGCTCTGCCCAGATCCATGCTCTGGGCTGTGTGTGACGTGCGTGTCCACGCTCAGACCCTGTGCCCCCCGCCTGGGTGGAGGCATCCCTGGGCAATTGGGGGTTCCCCACTGGGGACCGTGCGTCTTGGTTCACCAGTGGGGGACCCCTCTGCCAGGCTGGCCAGTGAGGGCAGGATGCAGCCAGTCCTTCATCTGCTCTGCCGTGCTCGTCCATCACCCCTCTGCTCTGCGAGCATTCACTCCTTCAGCAAATGCCCCTTAGGCACTTCCTCAGGGACAGGACTTCACAATCCGTGGTTCTCCCAATCGGTTCAACAATCTGTATGGTAGAGTTGATCCGTCTTGTTCCCAAACCAGGAAACTGAGATTCGAAAGGTCAGGCCCCTTGCCCAAGGTCATACTGGGAGGAAGTGGCCTAGGCAGTACCCCAGCCTGGCCCCTGTGTCCTTGGCGCCCCCTGCAGGTTCAGGCTGAAATTACTAAGGGAAGTGGGGGTGGAGGGATGCCCCAAGCGCTAGGTACCGGCCTTGGAGGCTCTGTCCTTAACAATTCCAGGTCTCCATCGGGGCCAGAGACCTGAGTCCCAAATTGGTCTACTGAGGCCTGGTGAGCAACCTTCCCCATCTGCCTCCTTCCTCTCCTGCCACCAGCTCCAGCTCTGAACAGTCTTCCCCCTCCAGTCCCCTTGTCACCATGGCTGCTCAGAGACCAGCACCCCTGGAAGCCATGGGCTGGCTGTCCCTCTGGCCCAGGAGGGCCGTGTGTGCTGTGGGACGTCAGGCTGGGCTCAAATCCTGTGCCTCCTTATACCACGTGATCTTGGGCACGTCCCCTTGCCCCTCCGGCCTTAGTTTTCTCATCTGGAAAATAACTCTAACAGAGAGGCCAAGTGAGGGTCCCCAGGAGGGAAGCATGTGGGGCCTGGGGTGGGACAAACACAGAAAAGAGACATCTCCCCCAGGCTTATGCCCCCTCCCCTTGTAGTTTTGGCTGTGCACTCCTCCCCTCAACTTCTTCCAAGTCTTTTATAACAAAGTCTGTGCAGTCATCAGACCAAGACATTGCCTTAAGAACTGTAGGAGGGATCCCACTTTTGAGAGGATGGCCCTCCACTCCCCTTGTGCCCCCCAGCTCTGCTTCCAGGGGCACGGTCCCTCATTTCCCACAGGACCTGTGGGGGGATGCAGTGAGACACCACAGAAAAGCTCCTAGCACAGGGCCTGGCACACAGTAGGCCCTCCGCCCAGAGGAGCTCCCTTGCTGTGAGCCGGGCCCATAGTCAGGCTCTTGGAGGGCCCCCAGCTGCATGTGCAGTCGCCATTTTCGGGGCAAGGGGGGGTTATATGACTCCACATTGCAGCTTCTTGGCCAGCCACTAGTCAGCAGCCAGAGCCGCCCTCTGCTGGGGTCTGCTTAGGAGTCTGGGCGGTCCCGGGCCTCCTTCTTTCCGAGAGCATCCTTCTTCTTGTGGGGACATGGCCCCAAGTGATGCCTGTGTGTGCATGTGTGTGGGGATGGCAATGGAGGCAGCCAGTCTTAGGGTCCTTCCCACGTGGCTTGAGCCCACCCTGCTTCTCTCTGCTTCTCAGTCACCTCCAGTGACCAGGTTTCTGCCAGATGGGGTGCCTGGACGGTCTGGGGCATAGTTAGCAGGGCTGAACACCTCTTACAGGGCAGCAGAACACAGCGGTTAGAGACCAGGTTCTGGTGCTCCGTTGGCCTGGGTTCAAATCCCAGTATCTATTTCCTAGCTGTGTGGCCTTGGGCAAGTTGTTTAACCTCTCTGTGCCTCACATATCTGGAATTAGCTTCTTACTGATGAGGCCAGTATCTCTACTGTCCCCACCTAAGAGAGAAGGAAATGGTTGTTTGAGTGCTGGATGTTGCGGCCTCTGTGTGCCTACTCAACTGTGGTTCCCTAACCCGCAAAGGGCTCCTTGAGAGGAGGGGTGTCTTACCTGGCAGGAGGTATACCAGACAGGGCCTAGGCAGAGTGGGGGTCTGCTCTGGCTGTCCCTCGAAGGACCAGTGAGCCCTGGCCCCACCAGAGACCCTAGTGGACGAGAACTCCAATTAAGGGTAATTCCCCTTTTTCCTACCTTGAAATTCCTATTGATTTCCTCCCTAAATAGAAATTCCCATTGATTCCTTGTCCGTTCAGATTAGTGTCCTCGGCTGTGGCCTTCAGTGCATAATATCTTCCTGCCTCGGTCCAGGCCCCAGTAACTCTCGCCAAGGTGACCCCACCACCACCTGCTTGGCAGGGCCCTATCTTCCCAGCTGGGGTGGGGAATAGTGGGTGGGAAGAGGGCCTGGGGGGACTCTGGCCTTCCTCCGACAGCCCATCTCCCTCCTTCTGCCCCAGAGGGGGATGAGGTGAGGAGAGCAGATAGAGATATCACTACCCTTGGACTTGGATCCACTTGGGCAGCCTGCCCCTGCCCAGGAACCATTAGCCCATTGCTCAGGTGGGAAGTTGGGACCCGCGGGGGCACCGTTGCCAGGAAACAGCATCCCGTGTTTGAATCGCAGTGTGTTCTGGTCAGGCAGCACCAGAAGGAGGGCCCTGAGTTCCCCTTGGGCTCCCCTGCTTGTACTGGCTCACAAGAAGAGCTCATTGTTAAATTTTCAGGAATTTTATGAGCTGGTCGATGTGTTGGTACCTTGAAATCAGCTGTGGTGGGAGAATTTATACCATGTAAATTGGCAAATGCTGCAAGTCCAGTCTTCTTTCTCTCCCCATCCCAGTTGGTAAGGATCTCCAGTTATTAAGCATTTACCAGCACACCCTGGCCAGCTCCTTCTGTCACCTGCCTCTCATTCCCACCCAGGAGCACTGGGGGACTCCAGTATTCTGAATACAGTGGCCTCTTTTCACATCTCCCTGCCTTTCCCCACACTGCTGCCTCCAGAACGTCCTTCCCATTTCCCTGGTGAAATCCTTGTTGACCCACCTCGATTCCCTTCCCTACCTGGCCTCCTTCCACTGGACTTGGAACCAGCTTATACTGATTAGAGGTAAAGGAAAGAAAAAAGAGAATGGTGGTAACAAAGGACATTTCCTGCATGGCTACTGTGTCCTCCTTAGCCCCGCCATGTGAGGACTGTTGGCTTCACGGAGTCCACCTGGACCTTCAGACCAGGAACCAGGCCGAAGGTCACGTGGAAAGTCATTTCCTGGGCTGGGCTTGAGTCAGGCCTACCTGATCGTGCCCTCTGTGTCACCCGCATCACATAATGTTGAAGGCAAAAGCCCTAGGGTCCCTGAGACCTGAGTTCAAACCCACTCCTCTGTTTCCTGGGCATCCAACGTATGATAGGACAAGTGATACCATTTCTCCATGTCTGCATTTGTAAAAATGGGCACGATGATAGCAAATCCCTCTCTGCGTTGGGACGAGAATCCAGCAAGGTTCGGCTTGTCAGTGTCTTAG